>NC_058131.1:416992266-417001189 GCF_016433145.1 Gracilinanus agilis
CTCTAATGAAGGGGAAATTAAGGCAATCATTAAAAACTATTTTGCCCAATTATATGGCAATAAATATAACAATCTAGGAGATATGGATGAATATTTACAAAAATATAAACTGCCTAGATTAACAGCAGAAGAAATAGAATACCTAAATAATCCCATATCAGAAAAAGAAATTGAACAAGCCATCAAAGAACTCCCTAAGAAAAAATCACCAGGGCCTGATGGATTCACAAGTGAATTCTATCAGACATTCAAAGAGCAACTAATCCCAATACTATACAAATTATTTGATATGATAAGCAAAGAAGGAGTCCTACCAAATTCCTTTTATGACACAAATATGGTACTGATTCCAAAGCCAGGGAGACCAAAAACAGAGAAAGAAAACTACAGACCAATCTCCCTAATGAACATAGATGCAAAAATCTTAAATAGAATACTAGCAAAGAGACTCCAGCAAGTAATTAAGAAGATCATCCACCATGATCAGGTGGGATTTATACCAGGAATGCAAGGTTGGTTGAACATTAGGAAAACCATCCACATAATAGACCATATGAACAATCTAACAAACAAAAATCACATGATTATCTCAATAGATGCTAAAAAAGCCTTTGACAAAATACAGCATCCATTCCTATTGAAAACATTGAAAAGTATAGGAATAGAAGCACCTTTCCTAAAAATAATAAACAGTATATACCTAACACCATCAACAAGGATCATATGCAATGGGGATAAATTAGAAGCCTTCCCAATAAGATCAGGAGTAAAACAAGGATGCCCATTATCACCTCTATTACTCAAAATAGTACTGGAAACACTAGCAATAGCAATTAGAGAAGAAAATGAAATTGAAGGTATTAAAATAGGCAAGGAGGAGACTAAGCTATCACTCTTTGCAGATGATATGATGGTATACTTAAAAAATCCTAGAGAATCAACTAAGAAGTTTGTAGAAATAATCAACAACTTTAGTAAAGTTGCAGGATACAAAATAAATGCACATAAATCATCAGCATTTCTATACATTTCCAAGACACTAGAGCAGCAAGAAGTAGAAAGAGAAACACCATTTAAAATCACCCTAGACAATATAAAATACTTAGGAATCTATCTACCAAATCAAACACAGCAATTATATGAAAACAACTACAAAACACTTTCCAAACAAATAAAACTGGATCTAAACAATTGAAAAGCCATTGATCGCTCATGGGTAGGACAACCTAACGTAATAAAAATTACCATCCTACCAAAATTAATTTACCTACTTAGTGCCATACCTATCAAAGTACCAAAAAACTTCTTTACTGAATTAGAAAAAACTATAACAAATTTCATTTGGAATAACAAAAGATCAAGAATTTCAAGGGAAATAATGAAAAAAAACTGTGAAGGAAGGGGGCCTAGCAGTACCAGATATTAAACTATACTATAAAGCAGCAGTCATCAAAACAATATGATACTGGCTAAGAGACAGAGAGGAGGATCAATGGAATAGACTTGGGGTAAATGACATCAGCAAGACAGTGTATGATAAACCCAAAGAGCCCAACTTTTGGGACATGCATCCACTATTTGACAAAAACTTCTGGGAAATTTGGAAAACAATATGGGAGAGATTAGGTCTAGATCAACATCTCACACCCTACACCAAGATGAATTCAGAATGGGTGAATGACTTGAATATAAAGAAGGAAACTATAAATAAGTTAAGTGAACACAGAATATTACACTTGTCATTTCTCTGGGAAAGGAAAGATTATAAAACCAAACAAGAGTTACAGAAAATTACAATATATAAATTAATAATTTTGATTATATCAAATTAAAAAGCTTTCATACAAAGAAAAACAATGCAACCAAAATCAGAGGGGAAACAACAAACTGGGAAAAAACTTTATAACAAAATATTCTGACAGAGGTCTAATTACTTAAATATACAAGGAACTAAATCAATTGTGTAAAAAAATCAAGCCATTCCCCAGTTAATGAATGGGCAAGGGACATGAATAGGAAATTTTCAGATAAAGACATCAAAAGTATCAATAAGCACATGAGAAAGTGTTCTAAATCTCTAATAATTAAAGAAATGCAAATCAAAACAACTCTGAGGTGCCACCTCACACCTAGCAGATTGGCTAAAATGATAGCAGGGGAGAGTAATGAATGTTGGAGGAGATGTGGCAGAATTGGGACATTAATGCATTGCTGGTGGAGCTGTGAACTGATCCAGCTATTCTGGCTGGCAATTTGGAATCATGCTCAAAGGGCTATAAAAGAATGCCTGCCCTTTGATCCAGCCATACCATTGTTGGGTTTGTACCCCAAAGAGATCATAGATAAACAGACTTGTACGGAAATATTTATAGCTGCACTTTTTGTGGTGGCAACAAACTGGAAAACGAGGGTATGTCCTTCAATTGGGGAATGGCTGAACAAACTGTGGTATATGCGGGTGATGGAATACTATTGTGCTAAAAGGAATAATAAACTGGAGGAGTTCCAGGTGAACTGGAAAGACCTCCAGGAACTGATGCAGAGCGAAAGGAGCAGAGCCAGAAGAACATTGTACACAGAGACTGATATACTATGGTAAAATTGAATGTAATGGACCTCTGTACCAGCAGCAATACAATGATCCAGGACAATTCTGAGGGATCTATGGTAAAGAACGCTGCCCACATTCAGAGGAATGACTGCAGGAGAGGAAACATATAAGAAAAACAACTGCTTGAACGCATGGGTCGGGGTGGACATGATTGAGGGTGTGGACTTGAAACTAGCACACCAATGCAACTACCAACAATTTGGAAATAGGTCTTGATCAAGGACACATGACAAAACCAGTGGAAATGTGCATCGACCATGGGTGGGGGGAGTGCGGGGGTGAAGGGGAAAGTAGGAACATGAATCATGTAACCATGTTAAAAATGAATATTAATAAATGTTTAAAAAAACTGGCAAAAAATTATTATTACCAACAGGGTAACTAGAAGAAGTTTACATAGAGGGAACAGGGACAAACTGTATAGGATGAAATGTCAAGAGATATATAAATATGTATATGTATGTATGTATGTATGTATGTATAAATATATACAAAACTAGGGGGGGAAGGAGATAACAATAAGAAAAAAAGGAAAGCAAACAAAAAGGAATAAATTTATATTCCATAAAGAAGAATGTATGATCAACAAGGAAAAATAACAATACACTGTAAGGGTAAAGAGGTTAGAGAGAGGGAATATTCAATACTTAAGTGCATTGAAATTAACTTAGAGAAGAAGAATCAGATCCATAGGGGCAGAAAATTGATTCACGCCCTATAGAGAAGTAGAAAGGTAACAAAGGGACTGGTAGGGAGGGAAGCAATGCTAGGGAGGGAGAGGGTTTGGGGGGAAGGAGCACCATGTGGCTTTAAAGAACAATAAGAGGGAAATAAGAAGGGAGGGGAGAGAAAGGGAAGTACAACAAGGGAGGGGATTATAGGAACTGATTAAAAACAAAACACTGGTATAGAAGGAAATAGTGAAAGAAGAAAGGACAGAACGAGGAGATCAAAATGTCTGGGAATGCAGAGTTGATAATTATAACTCTGAATGTGAATGGGATGAACTCACCCATAAAACAGAAGCAAATAGCAGAGTGGATTACAAACCAAAACCCAACCATATGTTGTTTACAAGAAACACACATGAGATAGACAGACAGACATAGAGTGAAAATGAGAGGATGGAGCAAAATCTTTTGGGCTTCAAATGAGAAAAGGAAGGCAGAAGTGCCAATCATGATCTCTGACAGAGCCAAAGTAAAAATAGATAAGGTTAAAAGAGTTAGGGAAGGTTACTACATCCTAATAAAAGGCAGTATAAACAATGAAGAAATATCAGTACTTGATATGTATGCACCAAACAGAATACCTTCCAAATTTCTAAAGGAGAAGCTAGTGGAGCTCAAGGATGAAATAGAGAGAAAAACCGTACTAGTGGGGGACCTGAACCTTCCCCTATGAGATCTAGATAAATCAAACCAAAAATAAATAAGCAAGAGATGAGAGAGGTTAATGAAACCCTAGAAAATTTGAGTTAATAGATATTTGGAGAAAAATAGAGACAAAAAGGAATACACCTTCTTTTCAGCAGCACATCGAGCATTCACAAAGATAGACCATGTAATAGGACACAGAAACATGGCAAACAAATGCAAAAAAGTAGAAATAATAAATGTAACCTTCTCAGATCATAACGCAATAAAAATAGTTATTAGTAAGAATACATGGAGAGGCAAACCAAAAACTAATTGGAAATTAAATAATATGATTCTCCAAAATAATTTAGTGAAAGAACAAATCACAGAAACAATTAATAATTTCATTGAAGAGAATGACAATGATGAAACATCTTACCCAAATTTATGGGATGCAGCCAAAGCAGTTCAAAGAGGAAAATTGATATCACTGAGTACATATATTAACAAATTAGGGAGGGCAGAGGTTATTGAATTGGGCATGCAACTTAAAAAGCAAGAAAATGGACAAATTAAAAATCCTCAAATGAAAACTAAATCAGAAATACTAAAAATCAAAGGAGAAATCAATAAAATTTGAAAGTAAAAGAACTATTGAATTAATAAATAAGAGTAGAAGCTGGTATTTTGAAAAACCAGATAAAATAGACAAAGTACTGGTTAATCTAATTAAAAAAGGAAAGAACAAAACCAAATTAATAGTATCAAAGATAAAAAAGGAGACCTCACCTCTAATGAAGAGGAAGTTAAGGCAATCATTAAAAATATTTTGCCCAATTATATAGCAATAAATTTAGTAATGTAGGTGATATGGATGAATATTTGCAAAAATATAAATTGCCTAGATAAACAGCAGAAGAAATAGAATACTTAATAATCCAATATCAGAAAAAGAAATTGAACAGGCCATTAAAGAACTCCCTAAGAAAAAATCGCCAGAGCCTGATGGATTCACAAGTGAATTCTATCAAACATTCAAAGAATAATTAATCCCTATACTATACAAATTATTTGACATAATAAGCAAAGAAGGAGTCTTACCAAACTCCTTTTATGACACAAATATGGTACTGATTCCAAAGCCAGGCAGATCAAAAACAGAAAAAGAAAATTACAGACCAATCTCCTTAATGAACGTAGATGCAAAAATCTTAAATAGAATACTAACAAAGAGACTCCAGCGACTAATCAAGAGGGTCATACATCATGATCAGGTGGGATTTATACCAGGAATGCAAGGATGGTTCAACATTAGGAAAACTATCCACATCATTGACCATATCAACAAGCAAACCAACAAAAAGGACGATTATATCAATAGATGCTGAAAAAGCCTTTGACAAAATACAGCATCCATTCCTATTGAAAACACTGAAAAGTATAGGAATAGAAGGTTCTTTCCTAAAAATAATAAACAGTATATATCTTAAACCATCAACAAGCATCATATGCAATGGGGATAAATTAGAAGCCTTTCCAATAAGATCATGTGTGAAACAAGGATGCCCATTATCACCTCTTTTATTTAACATTGTACTAGAAACACTAGCAGTAGCAATTAGAGAAGAAAAAGAAATTGAAGGTATTAAAATAGGCAAGGAGGAGACTAAGCTATCACTCTTTGCAGATCATATGAAGGTCTTCTTAAAAATTCCTAGAGAATCAACTAAAAATCTAGTAGAAATTATCAACAACCTCAGCAAAGTTGCAGGATACAAAATAAATGCACATAAATCATCAGCATTTCTTTATATTTCCAACAAATCACAGCAGCAAGAGGTAGAAAGAGAAACACCATTTAAAATCACCCTACACAATATAAAATACTTAGGAATCTATCTACCAAAACAAACACAGCAATTATATGAAAACAACTACAAAACACTTTCCAAACAAATAAAATTGGATCTCAACAATTGGAAAGCCATTGATTGCTCATGGGTAGGACAACCTAACGTAATAAAAATTACCATCCTACCAAAATTAATTTACCTACTTAGTGCCATACCTATCAAACTACCAAAAAACTTCTTTACTGAATTAGAAAAAACTATAACAAATTTCATTTGGAATAACAAAAGATCAAGAATGTCAGGGGAAATAATGAAAAAAAAAACTGTGAAGGAAGGGGGCCTAGCAGTACCAGATATTAAACTATACTATAAAGCAGCAGTCATCAAAACAATATAGTACTGGCTAAGAGACAGAATGGAGGATCCGTGGAATAGACTTGGGGTAAGTGATGTCAGCAAGACAGTGTATGATAAACTCAAAGATTCCAACTTTTGTGACATGAATCTACTATTTGACAAAATCTGCTGGGAAATTTGGAAAACAATATGGGAGAGATTAGGTTTAGATCAACATCTCACACCCTACACCAAGATAAATTCAGAATGGGTGAATGACTTGAATATAAAGAGGGAAACTATAAATAAGTTAAGTGAACAAAGAATAGTACACTTGTCAGATCTCTGGGAAAGGAAAGATTATAAAACCAAACAAGAGTTAGAGAAAATTACAATATCTAAAATAAATAATTTAATTATATCAAATTAAAAAGCTTTTGTACAAAGAAAAACAATGCAACCAAAATCAGAAGGGAAACAACAAACTGGGAAAAAACTTTATAACAAAATATTCTGACAGAGGTCTAATTACTCAAATATACAAGGAACTAAATCAATTGTTTAAAAAAGTCAAGACATTCCCCAATTAATGAATGGGCAAGGGACATGAATAGGAAATTTTCAGATAAAGACATCAAAAGTATCAATAAGCACATGAGAAAGTGTTCTAAATCTCTAATAATTAAAGAAATGCAAATCAAAACAACTCTGAAGTACCACCTCACACCTAGCAGATTGGCTAAAATGATAGCAGGGGAGAGTAATGAATGTTGGAGGAGATGTGGCAGAATTGGGACATTAATGCATTGCTGGTGGAGTTTTGAACTGATACAACCATTCTGGCTGGCAATTCGGAACTATGCCCAAAGAGCGATAAAAGAATGCCTGCCCTTTGATCCAGCCATACCATTGCTGGCATTGTACCCCAAAGAGATCATAAATAAATAGACTTGCACAAAAATATTTATAGCTGCATTCTTTTGGTGGCAACAAACTGGAAAGCAAGGGTATGCCCTTCAATTGGGGAATTGCTGAATAATGTGGTATATGTTGGTGATGGAATACTATTGTGCTCAAAGGAATAATAAACTGGAGGAAGTCCATGTGAACTGGAAAGACCTCCAGGAATTGATGCAGAGTGAAAGGAACAGAGCCAGAAGAACACTGTACACAGAGATGATATACTATGGTAAAATCGAATGTAATGGACATCTGTATTAGCAGCAATGCAATGACCCAAGACTATTTTGAGGGACTTATGGAAAGGAACACTACCCACATTCAGAGGAAGATCTACAGGAGTAGAAACACAGAATAAAAAACAACTGCTTGGACACTTGGGTTGATGGGGACATGATTGGGGATGTAGACCTGAAAAGACCATACCCATGCAACTATCAATAATATGTAAATAAATCTTGACTGACCACACATAATAAAAAAATAAATGCAACTTTTTCATATCATAATATGATAAAAAGTACAATTAACAAGGCTTCATACAAAGGCAAATTTAAAATTAATTAGAAACTAAATAATCTAATTCTTCAAATCTGGTGGGCCAAAGAAGAAATCATTGAAACAATTATGGATTTCATTAAAGAGTATGACAATGAGGAGACAAAAACCTATTGGATACAGCCAAAACAGTACTCAAGGGAAAATTTATATTACTGAGTGCCTATACCAACAAAATCAAGTTGGAGGAGAACAATCAATTGGGATTGCAACTTAAAAAAATTAGAAAAAGAACAGATTAAAATCCCCCTGGTAAAAACTAAAATGGAAATCATAAAAATTAAAGGAGAAATTAATAAAATTGAAAGTAAAGAATTCTGGGAAGATGGTGGCTTAGACAGAGCAAATCCTAAAGTCTTTGCACCTTTACACACTGAGATAGAAAACAATGCACTTGGAGAAGAAAGAGGAACAAATCTAACAAGGGACGGAGCAGGGGAACTCTACTGCTGCACAACTAATGAGATACACCAAGAAATAGGTTTCAATTCTTGAACTGTCGGGTCTGAGGGTATAGAAGAGGAAATCTGAGCGCGCGCGCGCGCCGGAGCAGGACGCTGGGCGCAGAGAGTGCCAGCTGAGCAGAGGCGTGGGTGGAGGCAAACACAGCCAGGAACTAAAGCCTAAGTGGGGAACCAGTGCAGACGGGTATACGACTGTGGAAGCAGCGCCCTGAGACTTGTAAAGAAACCTCCAGCAGAGGATCAAGCAAGAGGGCCCACCAGGGGGCTTGACCTTGGAAAAAACCAGAACTCAGACCTCAGGAGCCAATAGATTGCGAACAGACACTGAGCGCGAGGATAAAGCTGAGAAGCTGCTGGGCTAATGATGGCTACTCAGCATCAGGAAGTTCAGAAGAGAAAGAATAATAACAAAAAGAAGAAGTCTTTAACACTCGACAGCTTTTACACAGAGAAAATCCAGACAACCGAGCAAACAGAGGAGGAGAACAAACAAGCATCCGGACCCTCCTCAAATAAGGAAAACTCCTCACAAGCTATGGAAGAGTTCAAAACTGAGATTCTGAGGAAAATGGAAGAGATCTGGCAAGAAAATAACAGTTTAAAAGGTAGAATCTTGCAATTGGAAAGTGAGGCTCAGAAATCAAATGAACTGATAAGCAAATTGAACACTAGAAATGACCAGATTGAAAAGGAAGACCAGGCCCTAAAGGCTAGAATCGAGCAATTAGAAGCTAACGATCTCTCAAGACAACAAGAACAAATAAAACAAAGTCAAAAGACTGA
>NC_058131.1:417006169-417025950 GCF_016433145.1 Gracilinanus agilis
GAAGGAAGGAAGGAAGGAAGGAAGGAAAGAAGGAAGGAAGGAAGGAAGGAAGGAAAAGGAAGAGAGGGAGGGAAGGAGGGAGGAAAAAACAATTTAGCTAAATTAGCCAGCTCATTTACTGGATCTGACAATCTAACCTCTTCACTTTACCCATAAGGTAATTAAAGGTCATGAAGGAGAGATAATCTCCTTTAAGTATCATTTAGAGTCAAGATTCAAGTCCATATACTTTGACTCCAAAATGAGTGTTCATTTCAGCAAGCAATGTTTGTTTCTCTCACAGTAAACCTTAAAGTGCTTTATAAATGTGAGTTGATATTGTTATTATTATTCAAAAGAAAAGGCAAAAAGTGTTTGCAATTGATTCCCAAATCATATGGAGTTAAGGTTCCCAGGGCCAAACAGCTGTGGTTCCCATCAGTTGCACGCAACCTGTATAAATTTATACACCATTGAAATTTTGCAGAAAATGTTCGTTTCCTCTCCACCCCTCATGGTATACTCATGCTGTTGTTTATATTCAAGACAAATTCTTTATATATTGGATACAGATGTTTCTACTGAGTGTACATTTAGTTATCTGTGTATCCCTGTATTGTCCTCTCCATAGACATCAGAATGCTTATTCTTAGCTAGTAGGGTTCAGGGGGCCAGAAACTGTACTTTGTCAGGCTTTTTCTATTCAATAAAATCTTTAAGGTCAGAGAACGGAGGAGCCTTGGCCAATGTGTTTAATTAAAACAGTTCCATTTTTCTCCCTTAGAGCTTTGTGCCAATTCTTCATCATGTCATATAGGTGACATGGACTTCTCTTCTATCTGAGGACCAGACAAGAAGGCTACCTATAGGCTGATCACCAGGGGATGAATCTTTTTTCCAATCAGAGCAACTCATGAAGACCCTCTACTAAGATGCTGTTATATTGATATTTGCCTTAGTAAACTGAGTAATAGTTCTCATTGTTTAAAGATTTACAAAATATTTTCCTCACCAGAACTTTGTGAGAGAGGTAATGCAACCATTAGTTCTACTCAAATTAGAAATGTGACACATCATTCTTAGGTAATATATAAATATGTTTTCTGCTTTCCCAAGTAGATTACTTTATTATAAGCATAGATTTATTAGTGAAGAAACACATATTTCAAAACCCCATCTGTTTGTTAGAGTCCCTGTCTCTCTCTATCCTCTCCTTTCCTTCTGGAAAACTGGCTTGTGGACACCTGCTAAATAAAGGAGAAAAATAAAACCCTGGCCTGCAAGAAGGGCCAGAATTTTAAAAGAAGGTTACTTTATTT
Source organism: Gracilinanus agilis (assembly GCF_016433145.1). Taxonomy (NCBI): domain Eukaryota; kingdom Metazoa; phylum Chordata; class Mammalia; order Didelphimorphia; family Didelphidae; genus Gracilinanus; species Gracilinanus agilis. The sequence continues at coordinate 417,007,468 of NC_058131.1, forward strand.
TCTAAGTTAAAGTTGAGATAACAAAGCATGATATGTGTTTTAGGCATAAAACATGTGTATATATATATATATATGTATGTGTACATATATATACACACACACACAAATACATATATGCATATTTTCCCAACTTTCACTAAAAATTAATGGCTACTTTTACATTTCCGTATAAATACCCAATGCCTTGTTCAGGTTTCTCTTTCTCTCCTTTGTCTCTCTGGCTCTGCCTGTCTGTCTGTCTGTCTCTCTTATTTTTGTATGGATGCTTGTAGTAGGGAAAGGATTTGATTTTACGAATTGTCAATGTATAATTGCTAAAGTAGAGAGAGAGAACTTTATTAAAATTTTTATGAGACATCTGTATTTCTGTTATATGGAATTATTTTCAGTAGAACTAGAAATTGCTGGTATTAGATAGCTTTAATACCTGATTTCTGTCAAATGTTCTAATAATCCTTTTGTTCTCTCTGGTCTCTGTAAAATCTTAGTTTTTCCCGAATCTCACAAAGTGTATATTTTAGAAACAGAGGGGAAAATGAAACAGTAACCTATGTCAGAGATGGGACTTTTCTGCATATAAAAGGAAGGCTGTGAAGCTATCTTCCTACTATTACCTTGAAAACTGATTGTGCTTAGTTGGGGCTGGGTCACTGATGAGTACAAAAGTTGGAAACCCCAAAGAATAAATAAAAATTATTCTGACATAAGAGAACTCTGGAAGAATCAAACCAGTAGCCCTATTCTCAAACTCACCATGCATGGTCTGGTCCTTTTTATGATTCTTATACCCTGCAGTTTATTTGATTCCATATCCATAAGTTATGTTCATTATCTGTCTTTCATTTCTCTGCTGTGCAATCAGCTTAACACAAAATCATCCATTTAGAAAAGTGTTTCTTGATAAAAGGAGAAGAAAAGTTTCAAGAGAGTCTGATAACCTCTCCTGCCCTGAGTAAGCCCCTGGACCTCCAAACTAAGGTAGTTTCAGAAGTGGGAAGTTTTTTTGCAATACCATTCACACCAACAAAATCAGAAGTACTCGTACACATTTCATAATGATATCTTCAAATTCTGTTTTGGAGCAATATTTCCAACGTGATAATTAACCTTTTTTTGGAGTCCTTTTGGCTTCCTCTGAACAAAGAAGAAAATTCTTGAAACAACACACCACCAGAAAATTATCTGCAAAAATGTAAGCTGTCTTTTCCAGACTTCTTATTTATTATTCCCCTGCATACTCTGTAGTCTAGTCAAGTTGTCCCTCTTGCTCTTCTTCACATACAACTTTCTATCTCATACCTTTGTACAAGTTGGCTCCCATTTTGGGAATTCATCCTTTCCTCTCCTTTTAGAATCTCAGCTATGTTTGTCTCATATTTCTTGATTCCTTCAGCTATTAGTGCCTCCTTTTCACACAAAAAAAAATCCTTGCATTTGCATTTAATGATCCATACTTTGTATTGGAGGTTGCATGTGTGTTCATTTGCTATTTCCCTAGATAGAATATGTAAGCTTTAGACATACTTAAAGATGCTCAGACATTTTGCTAGTCTCCTAGAGAGGATTGTGTTGTGATTATTAAAGATCCTGTTTTGAGTGGAGTAAGTACAGAGGAGAAACCAGTTCTGACATAATTACACAGGTTGTCTTCTGCTAACTGGGCATGTCCTTGGGTAATAAGGCAGTTGAGGCTGGGTATTGGGCATATCATGCTGCTCCTGAGTTCGTTTATATAGTAAATACAAGAATTAGAAAAATAAAATAAGAATGATGAAAGCCATGAAAGGATCTGTTCTAGCATCACCTGTCTGAATGGAACCACCTAAGTTCATTTCTGATTTCTAGTTTGTTGAGAAGGGTGCTGGTTATAGACCATTATTGTTCATGCTATTCTCGGGGTGAGAGCTCCCTCATGAGTTTAATAGTAAAGGGGAAGAATTCTGGGTTAGAAATATGAGACACATGGAAAGAAAGAATCAGAGGGAGGGAGGGATGGAGGAAGGGAGAGGCAGAGACAGAGAGAAATTTGGAGGTCACGCCAAAGACTATGCGAATGTGCCATCTAAAGAGTGTGCCAGGAAGAACCATCTCTTTTCCTCTCTGTGGTAACCGACTGGCTCAGTGGAGGAGTTGTTGGAAGGAGCAAAGGGGGAGGGTGTCCCTGTCAGAGTGGAGGTGTCCATCACATGGTCATGGGAACAGCAGGGCCTTTTTCTCTTGTGCTGAGTCTGGAGCCATTGATTCAGCTCATTGCTTGGCCGTGACTTGGACAGCTTTTGGGAAAAAGCCCCCTTTCCTGGGCTACCATGCAGAAGAGGCTGTATCTTGTTGAATGGGGTCCATGTAGGATTCCTCCTTTGGTATTCCTCACCCATTCATCAGAGTGCCCGTTCCCAGGAATCAGAGGGGACGGAAGCCTTTATCAGGGCCCGTGCAAGGCTAAGCTCTATTTTGCTGTTTCTAAAGAAGCTTTCTTGTCTTTGTTCTCAGCACTGAACTCCTGTTCAGTGTAGTGTGGTAGAAAGGGCATGGGACTGAGAGTCAGGAGCCATGGGCTCCTAGTCCCTCTTCTCCCATTAACTTGCTGCGTGTAACATTGCACAAGTCATGCCTCTCAGGGTGTCTGTTTCTACTCCTAAAAAGAAGGGAGTTACACAAGAGCATCATCTTCTAGCTTTAAAATTCTGTTTCTAAGTGAGCACAAGGTTCCCCATTCTGCATTCATGTCACACCCTAACAGTCCCACGACCTTAACTCTCCCAGTGTTCCTCCCTTGAGAGCCTGCCACTGCCTTTAGCACCAGCCATGAAAGAGTGGGGGACAGGAGATGGAGGTAGGGGGGCAAAGTTAAACAACCACCTCCAAAGTTTTGGCAATGGCCATAAGCATTCTTCAACATTTCAAGCAGAAAGGGATGAGGAAGATAATGTGCCTCATCATGTAGATCATCCTTCTTTGGACACAAACACATTCCCTCTGTGTTTACTAGGCAGTTTCAGGAGTAGCCATGGGACAGAAATATTCATTCTCTGGTCACCAACTTTCTGGAGGAGTCTCCGTGTACTTAGATAGGTACATCTTCAAAATGTAGAGGGCACCCATGAAACAATTAGAATTTGTTGAGAACCTGGGGAAGCTTGTGCTCTCATAGCTTTCAATGTTAAGTCAAACCAATAAAATGCTTATTAAGTGCCTACTATGTGCCAGATAAATAGAGAGGTAGTGGAAGACTTTTTGTACAAGAATAATAAGAAGGAAGAGAAAAAGTGAAAAGAGAATGAGAAAGAGAAGGAGGAATTAAAGAAAGAGGAGGAGGAGAACAATATAAAAATATTTTTGTTGTTGTAAATTTTGTTCAGACTTGTAATTCCATCCATATGAGGAGTTTCCAACATGGAAACTCTTTCCACTGGTATAGAACAATGACCCATTTGTATTACATATTAAAGAATTCCCTGTGCATACTAATATATTAAGTGACTAGGATCACATAGCTAATACGTATCAGAAAAAGTTCCTGAACCAAGGTCTTTTGACTCCACTGACAAAAGCAAGTGATTTCCATTTATATCACACTTGAAAGTTTATCAAACACTTCCCTCCCAACAATCCTTTGAGGGAGGCAGTGCAAGAATTATCTCCATTTTTACAGGTGAAGAAACCAAGACTCAATAAAGTAAAGGGACTTGCCCATAATCACATGGCCAATTTCTATCAAAACCAGAACTAGCTATTACTATTAAATTGCTTTGCACCTTGAGGTAAGGATAAAAAATAGGGCTTTCTGGGGGCAGCTGGGTGGCTCAGTGGATTGAGAGCCAGACCTAGAGACAAGAGGTCCTAGGTTCAAATCCGGCCTCAGACACTTCCCAGCTGTGTGACCCTGGGCAAGTCACTTGACCCCCATTGCCTACCCTTACCAATCTTCCACCTATAAGTCAATACACAGAAGTTAAGGGTTTAAAAAAAATAGGGCTTTCTGATGAATATTTCAGAATACTTCAAGTGGTTTGAGAAACCCCCACCCATAACCATCTCAGCTCCCAAAACTGACTCATACATTTGCAAAAATGCAGCAAATAATTTTGGCCTCAACTCTAACAAGCAGAGCCAGGCGTCTGTTCTGAAAGAAGAGAGAGCCTGGTCCCCCAAAAAGTTACATTTGCATTAAAGGAAGGTCCTACTAATTAGCATTCTGCCTGGAGGCACAAATTTATGCCATGGTTCTTACCTATGCCTGTGGAACTTAAGAAATGTTTGAATATAACATTGACATGGCTCAGTGCTAACCTTGGTCTGAAAATGAGAGACAACTCTGTAAATAGCCCTCGAGAAATATCGCTGGCATAAGATATGTCTCCAATGCAAGTCTTCAAACTCCAGAGTAAATAAAGAAAGAATTCTGGAGAGAAAAGTGTTGTATATTTTGGCAAAGACCCTTCACTTTTGTGTAAAAGGCAACATGCAAACTCATAATTCCACGAGGGAAAGACATAAAGACAAAAAACTCATTTAGCCTGGGCACAGTCAAATGAACCTTTTCTGTGAAATTTCAGGGCAGTGATGTTTGCCAGAAGATTTTCCAGGAATTATTAACCTCTGAAGACTGTAACCACTATTTCTCCCCATCTGCCCACGCCAAGTTCATCCTCCAAAACCCATAAAATGAAAGCCTAAAAAAATCTGCCTGAAGAGCACTGGGCTTCCCCCTCCCCCCCTTTTTTTCTTTTTAACAGGAATTTTTTAAAGTTTAAGCTCTCTAGGAGAACCCAATTAGAGGCAGTGGAGGCTTTTCCCTCCTTGACCCTTATGGAGTTTAGGATAAGCAACAAGTGGCATCTTTCCATTTAGGGGGTTCCAGATGGTCACTGAAAAAGGATGAACTTTCAGTTGTTATCCAAGTATTTCTAGCTAATTTTATCCTAGTATTTATAATGAAAAGAGACCTTAGAGATCATCTAGTACAACCCCCTCATTTTACAGATGAGAAAATGTAGACTCAGGAGAGGAAGTAACATGCTCAAGATCACAAAGATAGGTGACAGCATAGTCATAACAAACAAGGACCAATGGGGCTTTGCCCCAAAACATTGAAATTTGGAGACCATTGATAACACCTGTAATGCTTCAGCAAGTAGAGACTTAGATTGTATGAATATAGATAAGGGGCTCTTAACCTAAGGTCCATGAATTTAAAAAAAAATTCATAACTAGATTTCAACATAACTGGTTTCTTTATAATCCTATGTATTTTATTTTATGCATTTAAAAATATTATTCTGAGAAATCTGTGGGCTTCTCCAGGTGTCCATAACACACAAAAAAGGTTAAGAACATAGATAAAAATACAGATACTATATAGTTATAGAAATGGATATAGATAGATTTACTTGTCATTAATTTCTAAATTTAATAATAGAAAGTTTGGGAAAAGAGAGGCTTTTAGCCTAATAAAGAGAAGAAACTTGTGTGGATCATTTGGTGGGAACAGGAATTTTGAAGAAGTCCAGAGGATAAATTTGGAAATGAAAATTTTAGAGAAATGTGGATAAAAATGAAGAATAATTAAAGAATAACACTCTATATGTCCTGATTCTATTTCTGCCTTCTTTAAGAGAAGATTAAAGGAAGAATACTTGAATCAGGAGAATTCTAGAGGAGTAGGGAGTAATGACCTAATGTAAAGATCTCAAAGAGGAGAACTTATAGAAAAGAATAAGAAGGGAAATGTTGAAGCAAGTAAGAACAAGATGAATGGAACTTGACTAGTAAATGAAGCAAATTAAAAGTACAATGGATAAAAGAATGGGACAAGTTGGCAAAATAGCAGATTGGTATGAAGGGATGGGAAGTTGGAGGTACAAATGTGGAGTTGTTGAGACTAAGACAATGGAGTTCAATGTAGTCAAATTATTTAGAGGCAATAATAGATTGTAAAAGTTTTAAAGAGTTTTTCAGAGATGATAGTTACAGAAAACTACAGAGAAGTAGTTTTAGAGAAAACCAAGGCTGAAAATTTCCATCAGCAGGATAAATTTGACAGTGTCTTTCAACATGCTCAATGATTGCATTTTTGCCACTGCCAATTAAATGACTGCCATTTTTATTCCAAGTACATGCTTACTTATCTCCTTAAAAAGAAGGTGAAGGGACCCTAAGAACACCTCTCCACATTCCAAGTTACTTATGAAACAATACCCCCCCACCAAAAAAAACAAACAAAAACAAACAAATAAACAAACAAAAATCAAAGCTTCAGTTTGGGCATAAAAGGGACCAGAAGTATTAAATAATTTTCCCCTTTTTTATTTAGAATATTTTTCTATAGTTACATGATTCATTGTTACCCTCCCTCATCTTTCCTCTCCCCTCCCGCAATTGACATGCAGTTCCACTGGATTATACATGTATCATTATTCAAAACCTATTTCCATGTTATTCATATTTTCAATAGAGTGATCTTTTAACATCCAAACCCTAATCATAACCCTATCGAACTACATGATCAATCACGTTTTCTTCTGCATTTGTGTTTCCACAGTTCTTTCTCTGAATGTAGATAATGTTCTTTCTCATAAATTCCTCTGGATTGTCCAGGGTTATTGTATTGCTGCTAGTAAAAAAGTCTGTTACATTCGACTGTGCCATAATGTATCAATCTCTGTATACACTGTTCTCCTGGTTTTGCTCCTTTTGCACTGCATCATTTCTTGGAGGTATTTCCAGTTTACACGTAATTCTTCCAGTTCATTATTCCTTTCAGTACAATAATATTCCATCACCATCAGATACCACAATTTATTCAGTCATTCCCTGATCGATGCACACCCGCTCATTTTCCAATTTTTTGCCAACACAAAGAACACAGCTGAAAATATTTTTGTACAAGATTTTTTCCTTATTATCTCTTTGGGGTACAAACCCAGCAATTGTATGACTGGAACAAGGGCAGGTGGTCTTTTAAATCACTTTGAGCATAGTTCCAAATTGCCCTCCAGAAATGTTGGAACAATTCACAACTCCACCAATAGAGTATTAGTGTCCCAATTTTGTCACATTCCCTCCAACATTTATTACTTTCCTTTGCTGTCATATTGGACAATCTTCTAGTTTAAGTTCATGTATTTCCTTTTACAAATTGTCTTCAGCCTGTCTTGATTGCTTTTTGAGTTCCTGAAGTTCTTGAGTTAATTGAATTTTGAGATCTTCCAAAGCCTGTGTCCAATTCACTAGAGCTTCCTCCTCTTCTTCCATTTCATTTGTTCTTTTTTTTCACTTCCTGGAAATAAGTTGTCAATTGTAATTTCTTTTCTCTTTTTCTATTGTTTACTCATATTTTTTCCTTCTCTGTTCTGCTAGTTTAATCACATGGATTTAAAGAGCTTTGATGAAAGATCGTCCCACAGCTGGCAATAGAGGTTTGTAGTTAAGTTCCCTGCAATCTATGGGGGAGGGATGTTCAAATTTCCCTGCCCTCTGAAGATTTTTTGTCTGTCCAATTGCTGTTACTAAGCCTATATTAATTATACTAAGCCTATATTACTCTGTATTGCTTAATGTGCCCTGAGGCTAAAATCTCAAGAGAAAACAAAAGGGGTGGGGGGGGGAACAAGATAGAGTGTTTTCAGTGAGCTGTCCAGCAGTAGGGTCCTCTTGCTCTGTCCTGCTATTAGACCTGATTTTCTTTCCTCTTGAAGCCCTTTGTTCTCTATCTTGGTGTGGTAAAGGCCATAGGTCTGAAGTTTTGCTCCATCTAAGCTGCCATCTTCCAAGCATTTTTGCTGTGTTTCTCTGGCTTTCTCCTCTAGCTGCCTCCCAGGTGCCTGTGTTCAACTCCACAAGTCTGGTGCCAGCAAGACCCTCTCTCTGGGCCAGTGTGCCCACCAGCTCAGAGATTTCAGAGGCCACTGAAGACTCTAAACAGTGTGTTGGGGAAGGGTCCTGGGATTCCCCTTCTATACCCTCAGACCCAGCAGTTCAAGAATTCAAGCCTTTTTTTTTTGGTGTTTATCTTTAGCGGTCCAGCAGTAGGATCCCCCTGCTCTGTCCTGTTGTTAGATTTGGTCCTCTTTCTTCTCGAAACTCTTTGTTTTCTATCTTGGTGTGGAAAGGGTGTGGAGGTTTTAAGATTTGCTCTGCCTAAGCCACCATCTTCCCAAAATTCCTGCAAAATCTTCTAGGAATGAGGTGGTACTTCAGAGTTGTATTTACTTGCATTTCTTTAATCAAGGGGGATTTAGAACACTTTTTGATGTGCTTAATGATAATTTTTATTTCATCATGTGAAAACTGCCTATTTATGTCCCTTGACCATTTGTCGATTGGGGAATGACTTGATTTATTTGTAAATTTAACTTAGTTCCTTATATATTTGGGAAAATAAAACTTTGTAAGAGAGTTTTATAATAAATATGTTCTCCCAGTTTGTTACTTTCCTTCTAATTTTGGTTGCATTGGTTTTGTTTGTACAAAACCTTTTTAATTTCATAGAGTCAAAGTCATTCATTTTACATTTTGCAATATTCATTTTATCTCTTACTTGGTCTTAAATTCCTTCCTCTCCCAAATATTTGACAGGCATACTATTCTATGTTTACCTAATTATTTATGATTTCACTCTTTATATTTAAGTCATTTACCCCTTTGGAATTTATCTTGGTATAGGGTATAAGATGTCGATCCAAACCTAATTTTATGCATACTGTTTTCCAGTTTTCCCAACAGTTTTTGTCAAGTACTGGGTTCTTTTCCCAAAAGCTGGGATCTTTGGGTTTATCATACACTATCTAGCTGAGGACTTTTACCTCATGTCTCTGCCACCGATCCTCCCTTCTGTCTCTTAGCCAGTACCATATTGTTTTGATGACCACTACTTTATAGTACAGTTTAAGATCTTGTACTGCTAGACACCCATACTTCACTTTTTTTCATGATTTCCCTTGATATTCTTAATCTTATGTACTTCCAGATGAATTTTATTATAATTTCTTCTAATTCCATGAAAAGTTTTTTGATAGTTTCATAGATATGGCACTGAATAAGTAGATTAATTAGTCTTTTTATCTATGATCACTTTGGAACATAATCCAAGCAGTGCTATGGCTGGATCAAAAGGCAGATAGTCTTTTAAGGCCCTTTGAGCATAATTCCAAATTGCCATCCAGAATGGTTGAATCAATTCACAACTCCACTAGAAATGCATTAATGCTCTAATTTTGCCACATCCTCTCCAAAATTCATTACTCTCCCTTGTTATTTTAGCCAATCTGCTAGATGTGAGTTTATACCTCAGAGTTGTTTTGATTTGCATTTCTCTAATTATTAGAGATTTAGAACACTTTCTCATGTGCTTATTGATACTTTTGATTTCTTTATCTGAAAATTGCCTATTCATGTCCCTAGCCCATTTATCAATTGGGGAATGGTTTGATTTTTTATACAATTGATGTAGTTCCTTGTATATTTGAGTAATTAGAACTCTGCCAGAATTTTTTGTTATAAATATTTTTCACAAGTTTGTTTTTTCCCTTCTGATTTTGGTTGCATTACTTTTGTTTGTACAAAGACTTTTAAATTTAATATTATCAAAATTATTTATTTTACATTTTGTAAGTTTCTCTAACTCTTGTTTGGTTTTAAAATCTTTCCTTTCCCAGAGAGCTGAAAAGTATACTATTCTGTGTTCATTTAATTTACTTACAGTTTCTTTCTTTATATTCAAGTCATTCACCCATTATGAACTTATCTTGGTGTAGGGTGTGAGATATTGATCGAATACTAACCTCTCCAATATTGTTTTCTAATTTTCCCAGCAGTTTTTGTTGAATATTGTATTTTTGTCCCAAAAGATGGGCTCTTTGGGTTAATCATACACTGTCTTGCTGAAGTCACTTACCCCAAGTCTATTCCACTGATCCTCTCTTCTGTCTCTTAGCCAGTACCATATTGTTTTGATGACTGTTGTTTTATACTATAATTTAAAAGCTGGTACTGCTAGGCAACCTTCCTTCACTTTTTTTTTTATTATTTCCCTTGATATCCTTGATCATTTGTTCTTCCAAATGAACTTTGTTACAGTTTTCTTCTAATTCAGTAAAAAAAGTTTTTTTGGTAGTTTGGTAGGTATGGCACTAAATATGTAAATTAATTTGGGTAGGATGTTCATATTTATTATGTTAGCTCATCCTACCCATGAGCAATCAATGTTTTTCCAATTGGTTAGATCTAGTTTTAATTGTTTGGAAAGTGTTTTGTAGTTGTTTTCATATAATTGCTGTGTTTGTTTTGGTAGGTATATTCCTAGGTATTTTATATTGTCTAGGGTGATTTTGAATGGTGTTTCTCTTTCTACTTCTTGCTGCTCTAGTGTGTTGGAAATGTATAGAAATGCTGATGATTTATGTGCATTTATTTTGTATCCTGCAACTTTGCTAAAGTTGTTGATTATTTCTACAAGCTTCTTAGTTGATTCTCTAGAATTTTTTAAGTAGACCATCATATCATCTGCAAAGAGTGATAGCTTAGTCTCCTCCTTGCCCACTTTGATACCTTCAATTTCTTTTTCTTCTCTAATTGCTACTGCTAGTGTTTCTAGTACAATGTTAAATAATAGAGGTGACAATGGGCATCCTTGTTTTACTCCTGATCTTATTGGGAAGGCTTCTAATTTATCCCCATTGCATATGATGTTTGTTGATGGTTTTAGGTATATACTGTTTATTATTTTTAGGAAAGGTCCTTCTATTCCTATACTTTTCAGTGTTTTCAATAGGAATGGATGCTGTATTTTGTCAAAGGCTTTTTCAGCGTCTATTGAGATAATCATGTGATTTTTGTTTGTTAGTCTGTTGATATGGTCAATTATGTGGATGGTTTTCCTAATGTTGAACCAACCTTGCATTCCTGGTATAAATCCCACCTGATGGTGGTGAATGATCTTCTTAATTACTTGCTGGAGCCTCTTTGCTAGTATTCTATTTAAGATTTTTGCATCTATGTTCATTAGGGAGATTGGTCTGTAGTTTTCTTTCTCTGTTTTTGGTCTCCCTGGCTTTGGAATCAGTACCATATTTGTGTCATAAAAGGAATTTGGTAGGACTCCTTCTTTGCTTATCATATCAAATAATTTGTATAGTATTGGGATTAGTTGCTCTTTGAATGTCTGATAGAATTCACTTGTGAATCCATCAGGCCCTGGTGATTTTTTCTTAGGGAGTTCTTTGATGTCTTGTTCAATTTCCCTGCATTTGTTTTTGATGGCTCTTTTACTTAGCTTTTTTTTTAAACCCTTGTACTTCGGTGTATTGTCTCATAGGTGGAAGATTGGTAAGGGTGGGCAATGGGGGTCAAGTGACTTGCCCAGGGTCACACAGCTGGGAAGTGGCTGAGGCTGGGTTTGAACCTAGGACCTCCTGTCTCTAGGCCTGACTCTCACTCCACTGAGCTACCCAGCTTCTCCCTTACTTAGCTTTTATCCAGAAAATTAGCTAACAAAAATTCAATTTGGCTTAATTAACTGTACTGCAGAAATACAGCTCTTTAGTCAACTGACAGATGTGATAATTACTGGTAGGGAGAGCTTCAGGAAAATGTTGCTGTTATAAATTAGTCTTAGTCATTTCTAGAGCAAAAAAAAAACAACACCACAATCTTTGACAGCCTATGGGTTGCTAGATTTACACTACAAATACAAATTTACAAGAATGGAAAACACTCCTGAGGGAAGAGGCCCAATGCACAAAGGCAAGGTGGAAAAAGGGAGGGAAGGAGTGTTTTAACTAGTTGGTGAATCATATATATTAATGTATTGGATTAAAGTTTGCAAAAGCTGTGGAAAGAAGAGCCAAAACATAAAGGGATAATAGTAATAATAAACTGAATTCCTATAACACTTTAATTTTTACAAAAATCTTTCTTCACCAAGATCCAAGGAAGGAAATACTGCAAATGCTGTCATTCTCATTTAATTATGAGAAACAAGCTGCCAAAATGTTTGTCATTTCCTTCTCCAACTCATTTTACAAATGAAGAAATTGAGGTAAATAGGGTTAATTGATTTGTCAATGATCACATAGCAAGTTAATGATTAAGGTCAGATTTGAATTTAAGGACATGTGTCTCCCTGACTCCAAGGCTAGCATTATTCACTGTGCCACATAGTTGTGAGAATAGAGATAAATTACAGAAAATAGGCTAAGGGGATGGATTGAAAATTCAGACTCCTTCATAGTGAGAACATTTTCACTCAAGGCACTATGACAACAGTGCTATAACACTTTCCTTTTCGTTTTCACCACAGTAAACACATTTAAATCTCTATGCTGAATGAATAATGGCTTGGGGTGAGGGATGGGAGCTGAGGGGAATGAATGTTACACTGAGAAGGGAAGTGATTTGGAATCAGAATTGTGGGAGAGTATGAGCCAAGGCAATTCTGAGTAATTTATATTAAATTCTTCTATATGCTTAGATTTGAAGTAGGAAATCTAAGAGCTCAAGGAGGGAAAGGCTGAGGATGTGTTAATTCTGTTAGATACATAACTTAGAAGTGAACTAGCATTGCAAGTTTCAAGGACTACCCAGTGGTTTGGACCCTGAGCAGTTGCTTTAAGCCACACACCCTGGATCTGTATACCCTATGCTAAAATAAAAGTTCCACAGATCAGGTTAGTTTTATTTTCCTTCCCATCTTTGATTTTCCATGATTTAATAGCTAAGAAATGGAACTGGAACCATTGTTTGGCCATTTGAATAAACTAAACTTCTCTATTTGTCTATACTAGTGTTGTCTTCTTCCAAGAGACTTTGTCTCCCATCAGTGACCTAAAGAAAGTTCAGCATTGCTCAACTTTTCTCCCAAAACTGGAAAAGAAAGATGAATAAAAAGAGACTGATGAGACCAGATCTACCCATGCTGACTTGAATTACTGATCTCCACCAATGAGGAGAAAGTCTCATACCAATGGGATTTGGAGCTTGGGTTATATTAGTATCTATTTCTCTAATTCTATGAAATATATTTACATAAAAAGGAGTTCACTAATCATTCTTAGATTTTTGTTTCATTTTTATGTTCATTAGACACATGAAGCTCAAATCTACAATAAATTCTAGCCCTGCATATAGATGTTTGTTAAGTGGTTTTTCAGTTGTGTCTAACTGTATATGACTCCTTTGGGGTTTTCTTGGCAAAGACATTGGAGCAGCTTGCCATTTCCCTCTCTAGTTCATTTTACATGAAGAAATTGAATCAAACAGAATTAAGGGACTTGCCCAGGATCACAGAGCTCAGATGTGTCTGAGGCCAAATTGGAACTTGGGAAGATGAGTTTTCTCCACTCCAGGTCCCATGCTCTATCCACTATGCCACCTAGCTACCTTGTGTATATTTAAATCTAAGGACAATAAGGGATTTTGTTTGTTTTTGTTCATCTATTAACTATGTCTATTGTTTTTTTTGTTACCATTTTTTATATCTGACATGATATAATATGTAACATAACATATATGATTTGGTATAAACATGTAATACATTATAATAAATATGCTTATCAAAAAATTCTCATATTAGAGTTGGGTATTTTCTTCCATGCTAATTTTCTTCATTGTTTTTCCTTCTTTGTCTCTCTTTTTATCTTATTTCTATTTAGAAATCTAATTTTCTCCTAGCCACACCTCACTAATCTCTACCCTTTTTTCAGTACAACCTTTATTCCCACCCCCCTTTTAAGGTTCCCTCCCCTTTCTCTTCTCTTTTTCCTTCTAGTTGTTAATCTGTTTATCCTTCTGTAAGTTGCTTCCATATCTCTCTCTTACTCCTGTATTAGTTAATATAAATGACTTCATAATTCCCTCCCTTATCTTATTCCCTTCCCCTCTTTGTTCTATATGCAGAACATATCTATGTTCTATCTATTATAGAATAATAATTCTTTATTAGAATTATTATTCTATAATAATATAGAATAGATACTAATCTATATGCCCTGCTAGGATGCCCTTTTTTAATCTTTATCCTTTGCCCTCTTAACTCCCTTTAAGTTAAGAAAAAAATTATGCTCCTATATGTATGTATGATTCCCTTTTATCCAGATGTGATGAGAATAAAGTACTAGAATTGCAATCTCTCTATCTTTTCCTCAACTTCATTCTAACATTTCTTTCATTCATGTCTCATTTATATGAGATAACTATTCTAAATTGTCCTTCCCCCATTCAATTTCATTTTTTACTCATTTTATTATATTAATTCTACCTTGAAGCTTCTATCCACAAATACTTCTTCAAACCACCCAAATAATGATATTATTTTTAAGGTTTAAATATGCCATTTTCCTATATAGTATTTTTTCTTTAACTTAGGAGTTACAAAACTTACTATAATGTTCCTGTGAATTTTCTTGTTGGAATCTTACAGATGGTGATTAATGAATTCTTTCAAATTCTACTTCATCTTCTTGTTCTAAAACTTTAAGACAATTTTCTTCAACAATTTCTTGAAATATAGTATCTAGCTTTTTCTGAGTATAACTTTTAGATAGTCTAAGAATTCTTATTTTATCTCTTCTCAATCAGTTTTCCAAATCAGTTACTTTTGTAATAAGCTGTTTCCTATCCTTTTCCATTTTTTCATTTATTTATTATTATTTCTTGTTGTCTTAAAAAGTTATCAGTTTCCTCTTGCCAAATTCTATCAATAATAGGGAATTAGGTCTTGATCAATGATATATGTAAAACCCAGTGTAATTGTCTGTCAGCTAATGGGGTTTAGGGGAATTTGGGGGAGAAGGAAAGAACATGAAATATGTAACTAGGGGAAAATGTTCAAAATAAAAATTTAAAAAAGGAAGAGAGATCTCTCTTTCCAAGATGTCTGATGTGAGATCCATTTTGTTTTCTTTGACATTTAAATAAAATCTTCCTTCTCAGATTTTCTGAGTAGTCAGTTTTCCTCTGCCATTTCCTTACTAGCTGTGTGACTATGAGCAGATTATTTAGCCTTTTTGATTCTCAGAGAGTTTGCTAAAATTATTTTAAAGGAAGATTGTGATTCTATACAGGTTAAGTGAGCTCCCCCATGGAGGAAATCATAGATCCTTAAAATAAGGGTATTTTTGTAGTAGCTGAGGGTGGAAGGGAAAAGAAAGGGAGTAGAAATGCTATGTGTATGCTTTCCCATTTTTTCTAGGATTCAAGTGTTCCGGAGAACTTCCTGAAATTAAATGAGTGATGCAGGCTGATGCCATTTTTTAAAGTATTGATAATTTTTATCTTGGCATTATCTTTACTTCCAAATACATCTAAGCTTTCCCTTGAAAACCATACCTTGTATCAAAGAATAAAAGAGAGAGAAAAAAAACAATTCAGTAAAACTAAACAAATAATAAAATTTGATGACACATACAATTTTGTAAACTCATAGTTCCATTCTAAAAAGAAGAGAGGCAAATTAATTTCCTTGTTTCTTCGAAAGGATGAAACTTGGTCATTATAATTATAAAGCATTCAATTTGGAGCTTATTTTTGTTGTTGTTATTCTTTCTATTTCCATTTTTGTAGTCATATTTTTTATCTTTCTAGTTCTGCTTACTTCACTTTGCATCAATTCTTATTTCTTCCTGTGTTTCACTGAATCAATCATTCCTAACAATTATTTTTTATCACTTCTTACAGCTCAGCAGGATTCTATTACACATAATGATTTATAACCATTATCTCTCAGCACCCTTCTAGCTCTGAATTAATACCCTGTAATTCTCATCTCTTCATTTGATTTGTTAGCTAAGCCTCTTGGCTCATCCCATAACTTTGATAAAAATTCATTGCTTCTATTAGTCAGAAGAAGAAGAATATTCTCCCAATAACTGGTGCCTCTCTCAAGTGATTTCCTTAATTTGAAATGCTAAAATAAAAAACATAACTGGAATTTGTAACATGAGCCATTATGTTGTATAAGTAGGATTTTTAAAATTTGCAAATAAGCAGGACATAGGAAAAAAACTCCATGACTTTCTAGAAATGGTCTAAAGTTCATACTCTAAAGAAAACCACTCTCTCATTTGAAAATGAAAATCATACAACAAGGGGCAGGTAGGTGGCTCCATGAACAGAGAGAGAGTCAGGCCTGGAGAAAGGAGATCCTGGGTTAGAATCTGGTCTCAGACACTTCTTAGCTGTGTGATTACATGAACAATTCACTTATAACCTCATTTGCTTAGTCGTTACCTCTCTTCTGCCTTGGAACTTATACTTAGTATCCATTCTAAAACAGAAAGTAAGAGTTTAAAAAAACTACAGAACATAAAGTTTCTAGAATGAGGAGTTTCGGGAGATGGGGAAAAGGGTAAATTTAAGGGTTAATTCTCTCTAAAGAATAATTTCTAATACCCAACAACCTCACAAATCCTCACTAATCTTGTGACAGGAATTTTATTAGCTATTCAATTCAACTCTCAATATTTTGTTATCACTTAGATATTTTATTTTGATACAAGATATTTCCCAACAAAAGCCCAAAGGAATCCTTTACTAAATACATATCCCCCAAACAGGAATTGAAACCAATTGTAAATGGGCAAAGGACACTATGATGGCTTAATGTTTATTAAGAAAAAGGGTGTGTTTTAAACTATAATCTATTGGTAACAATGTTGCCCGCAGTCTTTGACTCAAATTTTGTCTTTAAAGTATTACTGTTATTTATATCAACACATTGTTAGGCTCCTATTATGTGCCAAACCTCCTGGTGGGTGTTTGAGACAAAAAGATGAAATGAGATGCAGTTCTAGCCCTCAGGAAACTGGCCTGAGTGTCAGAGATTATAATTATACAGCATTATGTAATAGATTTAGGGCTGGTGTGGATCATCCCATCTAACCCTTTCCTTTCACAGATGAGAAAACACTGTTCAAAAAACTTAACCAATTTACCTAAACTCACAGACAACCAGAATCACAATATAGTTCTCAATTCATTTCCTCTAAGTCTTTTTAACTATATCATAGATAAAAGCCAAATTTCTTGATTTACTTTCTTCTTTTTTTTTTAACCCTTACCTTCCATCTAAGAATCAATACTGTTTATTGGTTCTAAGGCAGAAGAGTGGTAAGGACTAGGCAATGGGGGTTAAGTGACATGCTCAGGGTCACACAGCTAAGAAGTGTCTGAGGCCAGATTTGAACCTATGACCTCCCGTCTCTAATCTTGGCTCTCAATTCACTGAGCCACCCAGCGGCCCCCTGATTTGCTTTCCAAAGCTGTGATTATTCCTAAAATAAAAAATGTAAAATCTTCAAGAACTTTTTTTTTTCAGACAAAATTGTCTCAGATTCCTTGAATCACCCTCCAGAAACCCTGCTTTCTAATTCTGGAACTGCTGGAATACCAGGTCCCATTTTCATGCAGGAGATGGGGCAGGATGTCCTTCAATTTGCCAAATAAGGAAAATGAAGCTCAGGGGAACGTGATGTGTACATTTAGGCAGCTAGGTGGCACAGTGAAAGAAGGCAGAGTCTGGAGTCAGGAAAACCTGAGTTTAAATCTGGTCTCAGACACTTACTAGTTGTGTAATGCTGGGCAAGTCACTTACCTTCTATTTACTTCAGTTTCTTCATCTATAAAATGGAGAAAATAAGGGCACCAATCTCACAGGGTTGTTATAAGGATCAAAAGACATAATATTTTAAAGCATTTAGCATAGCTCCTGGAACATAATAGGTGCTTAATAAATGCTTTTTCCAAGCAGAACCAGGAAAACATGGTACACAATAAGAGCAGTATTGTGGAATGATCAAATGTGATAGACTTTGCTACTAATAGCGGTACAATGATCCAGGGCAGTTCTGAGGGACTTATAAGAAAGAACGTTATCCACCTCCAGAGAAAGAACTGTGGGAGTAGGAATGCAGATGGAAGCATATGATTTTTCTCTTGTTTATTTGGATTTGTGTTTTGGGCTTTGGGGTTTACAAGATTATTCATCTTATAAAAATGAATAATATAAAAATATGTTTTACATGATAATGCACGTATAACCCAGATGGATTTGCTTGTCTGTTCTGGGAGGAGGGAAGGAAAAAGTGAAGGAAATAATTTGCATTATATTATAATTATTATTATTATATACATTATAATTATAATATACATTATAATATATACCCACACAATGCATTGTATAGACACATACATTCATGCATATATACATAGATTTTTATTATATATACAGAAAGAAAGAGAGAGAGAGAGAGAGAGAGAGACCCAGTCAGAAGAGTTGTGGTCATACATATTAAATAAATATATTATGTAATGTGTTATATTATATTATGTTAAATTGTTATGTTATATGTAATTATACATTAATTAGATGAATACTTTTATAATAGATAAAATATTACATACATTAATGGAATAATTTACATAACATAATACATATTACATGTTTAATTATATGTAATATATTTGTATATTTAATTATACATTTATATA
>NC_058131.1:417030643-417054211 GCF_016433145.1 Gracilinanus agilis
CACCTCACACCTAGCAGATTGGCTAAAATGAAAGAAGGGGAGAGTAATGAATGCTGGAGGGGATGTGGCAAAATTGGGACATAAATGCATTGCTGGTGGAGCTGTGAACTGATCCAGCCATTCTGGCTGGCAATTTGGAACCATGCTCAAAGGGCTATAAAAGACTGCCTGCCCTTTGATCCAGCCATACCATTGCTGGGTTTATACCCCAAAGAGATCATAGATAAACAGACTTGTACGAAAATATTTATAGCTGTGCTTTTTGTGGTGGCAACAAATTGGAAAAGGAGGGTATGTCCTTCAATTGGGGAATGGCTGAACAAACTGTGGTATATGCGGGTGATGGAATACTATTGTGCTAAAAGGAATAATAAACTGGAGGAGTTCCAGGCGAACTGGAGAGACCTCCGGGAACTGATGCAGAGCGAAAGGAGCAGAGCCAGAAGAACACTGTACACAGAGACTGCTATACTGTGGTAAAATTGAATGTAATGGACCTCTGTACCAGCAGCAATACAATGACCCAGGACAATTCCGAGGGATTTATGGTAAAGATGCTACCCACATTTAGAGGAAGGACTGCAGGAGAGGAAACATATAAGAAAAACAACTGCTTGAATGCATGGGTCGGGGTGGACGTGATTGAGGGTGTGGACTCGAAACTACCACACCAATGCAACTACCAACAATTTGGAAATTGGTCTTGATCAAGGACACATGACAAAACTAGTGGAAATGCGCATCGGCCATGGGTGGGGGGAGTGCGGGGCGGGGGGGTGAAGGGGATAAGAGGAGTATGAATCAGGCAACCATGTTAAAAATGTATATTAATAAATGTTAAAAAATTTAAAAAAAATTAAAAAAAAAAACAAATGCAGGTTCTGGAGGAATACAGGTCAGGCTTAAAGGGAGAAGTCTGGAAGTCAACAATTCAGTTGGCCCAGGTCTATAGTTTCCTTATGAATAGTTGGTTTCCTTATGGATTACTGTCCTTTATATTCAGAAAGAATCACAATGACACCCTATGTCAGGATCAATGCACAATGTGTACACCTGGGGCTGATTAGACCAATATGAATTTGGAAGGCTCTCCCACAGGTCAGAGATGAATAGCTCATTCCCATATGAGCATTTGGGAAGGAGATGTCTCTAAATTTGGATATCTCACATTTCTTTTGAATTTGCTGCAATTCTGCTTTGCTCATAGTAAATATGGCTAGGAACTAGGTGGTTTGGGGAAGTAAAAGAAAAAAGGAAGAATATATAGATCCTGCCCTCAGGTACTTACATTTTAGTATGGCAATGACAACATTTAGATAAAAAAAAACCTTTTTTAGATAGTATGTCCTCTGATATTACTACTAAATATAAATTCTGTAGGAACTCAGAAAGTCATTATAGTCTCAGATGGCTTTTCCTGGAGGACATGTGCTTTGAAGAATGGTTAGAATCTCTATAGATGGATTCCAGATTAAGAACTCCTGCTCTAGAGATCTAGGGTATGACCAGATTCCTCTTAGGGCTGTTGTGAGGAAGATTAATATTTAGTTGTTATGTAGGAGACTTAGCAGGAAGGGCAGGAGAATTCCACATGGAATGGGGAAGCAGGAAGTGGCTGGCACTCTCTGAGAAGGACTCCATGGTGGTTGGGACAAGTAGTAACTGATTCCCTGGGAGATCTCAGAGCTAGTGGAGTTGCACCCTGATTCACTGGGATCCTGGAGTGTGGTGAAGGTTGGAAGCAGAGGACATATATCCTGCACCACAGCACTGAGTAGGGAGTGATCTGCGATCTGTTGGACAGCTTGCAGGCTCCTCTCCCTACTGGGCTGCTTTGGACCATCAGTTCTGGAGGAGTTGGTTCCAGGCATCCTGAAAACGTCTCTGGACTCTACTGTGAGAATTCCCACTCCAGCCCTGTTATTCTCTGGGCCCTGCCTAGCTTAGGTCTTAGATTAGTGTAAATAAGTCCCTCCCTTGACCCTGTGGTTTGTCCTTAGCTTGTTAGTGTAGAATCCCTTATTTCCTTGCTTTATTATTCTTTCCCTCAATTAAACTGTTATAAACCTTGCCTTTACTTGCTGGCTTCCACAGGCCTAGTCTTGATACTGCAGAGTGGCAGTTGAGCCCAACTGCCACCTCAGTAGTAGTCACCTCCTTGGCAGTATAAATAGGTCTCCCTACCTTGTTTTCATCCTGTCATCTGTCATTCATGTCTCTCTCACCCCAGTGTGTACCCACACATAATTATAGTTAACATCCCTGGTAACCCTCCATTACAGAGCCCTTCTAGTTCTCAGATTTGCTAATTCTGTGTCTAATAAAATCAAGATCATGGACACCATTTCAATATGGCTTTTCCCAAAGAAAAGCTCTTTTTCTTGGATAGAGGGCAACCTTATAAAACCATGCTGTTGGCATAAATGGGTGCCTAGAGGCCAAAGTGCAGATGACTCAGTGAAAAGAATCATTAATGCAAGGAGAGGGACACAAATAATTTAAAGTACTAGTGATGAAAAATGGATTTGTCACATTTGGAAAATAGAAAAGATCATCTCTGTCTGTCTCTTTCTCCCTCCCTTTCCTCCCTCCCCCCGCCTACAATTATACTTCTCATTCTCCCATTCTACCATGGAAGTCTTCACATGCTTAGAATGTATATCCCCCTAATTCATTGATTGGTTTGAAACCTGCTGGTTACCTTCAAATTGGTTTAGCTTGTCTGTGGAGTCAGTTTTACTGGAGTATGGCAGCTGTGCATGCTACAGCTAGCTCTGTGGAGTACTTCAAGCTTGGTCAGACATAGAAGACACCAAGGTCATCCAGTGCATCCTGGGCCATTGCCAACTGTCCTGAATTTTGTCTTTCTACTGAACTTGGATGACTCTGGAAGAGAGTGAGGCTGATGACTGTGTGCAACTCTGCCTCACTTAAATCCAATTTACATGCAAATCATCACCTCATAATGTCATTGGTCCTCTTTAAAAAATGAAGTGCAAACAACAGTCATAGTTTTTTGAAGACTATATCTGCTTATACCCTACTACTCTGGCTGATCTTGCTATTCTCAGCAGCTAGATTGTTGACTCTGTAGAATTTCCAGAGAAATCTGGGATTCCTGGATTCCTGGATAAAACCTCTGTAGTATCAGCTAGCCTTTGAAACCTTGAAATCTTGCTTTTCCCTTCCCAAAGTTCTCTTCCTCTAAGCTCCCTGTCCCACAATCACTCACCACTATATGTACACAATCTCAAGGGACATGAAGTCTTGGGAATTTCCCCCAATAAGTGTTCTAAGTATTCTAAGGAAATACAGTCTGTTCCCATGGGATGTGACCTAGTTACATGTATTATTATATTACTTTCCACGTTGCTACTTAAATGATGACTCTACTTATCATATTAAAAAATAAAACAAAAACATGTTCATATGACAAATGGGTCCATCTAGGTTACAATTCTCTGCCTAAATTCACAAAATGCAATTTGTGGGAAATCAAAATACATTTTATTTTGTTAGCTACTAAAATTAGAACATACCTAATGTTTGATAAGGGTAGGAAAAAAGCAAATTTTTCATACCTAACAACATCTCCAGATTTCAAAAGACTTCTATTGACTAAACTAATGGGTCAGATCTTATAAAGTATAATATAATAGGCATAAGTATGAAATTCTTATTTAAGTTTGAAAAAAGTGTTTATTCTATTTTATTTGGGGGTTATATTTGAGTTCCAAGCTGTTTCCCACCTTCCATCTTCAACCCCACACTAAAGAAAGCCAACATTGAAACATTTATGTATGTGAAGCTCTGCCATACATAGTTTTATATATCAGTTCTTTTCTGGAGGTGGTAGATAGCATCTTCCTTCATAGGTCCTTTATAGCTGATTTGAATATCTGTGTAATTCAGAATAGCTTAGTTCTTTACTCTTCAAAAAGTATCCAATGTTCTCTTGTTTTTTTCTAAATTTTTATTTAAAAAATATTTTTCCATGTTTACATATTTAATTTCCTTTTCCTCCCCTCCCCCTCTGAAATCCAATAAGCATTTCCACTGGGCTATACAAATATTATCATTTATACTTATTTCCATATTATTTATTTTTGCAATAGAGCAATTGTTCTCTTGATTCTGCTCATTTCAATCTCTATTTCTTCATTCAAGCCCTTCCATGATTTTTTTAAATAATCTATCTGCTGTGGAGTAAAATGAGCAGAACCAGGAGAACACTGTACACAGAGACTGAAACATCGTGGAATGATCATATGTAATTGACTTTACTCCTGATAACAATGCAATGATCAAGGACAATCCTAAGGAACTTATGAAAAAGAATGCAATCCATATCTAGAGAAAGAACTGTGGGAGTAGAAAAACAGAAGGAAAACATTGGATTTTTCAATTGTTTATGAGGGTATTGGAGGCAGGGTTTTTGTTTTTAAAAGATTATTACAAAAATGATTAATATGAGGAGCAGTTGGATGGCTTAATGGATTGAGAGCCAGGCCTAGAGACAGGAGGTCCTAGGTTAAAATCTGGCTTCAGACACTTCCCAGCTGTGGGACCTGGGCAAGTCACTTGATCCCCATTGCCCAGCCCTTACCACTCTTCTGCCTTGGAATCAATACATAGTATTGATTTCAAGATGGAAGGTAAGGATTTTTTTTAAAAAAATGATTAATATGAGAATAGGTATTGTAATAATACATGCATAACCCAGTGGAATTGCTTGTCAGCTCTGGGAGGGGAAGGGGAAAAGGGGAAGGAAGAACATGAATCATGAAACCATAGAAATATACTTAAAATATTTTTAAATAGAGAAAAAAATAAAAATAATCAATCTGCTTATCATTTCTTACAGCATAGTAGTATTCCAGCATGACTATATACCACAACTTATTTAGCTGTTCCCTAATTGATGGGTATCCTCTCAATTTCCAGTTCTTTGCCACCAAAAAGAGAGCTTCTATAAATATTTTAGAACATACAAATTATTTTTCTTTTTCCCTGATCACCTTGGGAAACAGACCTATGTCAGAAGACATGTAGTTTTATAACTCTTTGAGCATAATTCCAGATTGCTTTCCAAAATAGTTGGATCACTTCTGTAAGGAATTAAATTTTATGGTTGGGCTAAATATATGAAAATTCTAAGACAGTACTGTGGTCATTGATTTAAAATATCATAGCTCAAGTCAAATTGACTTTCAGTAGCTCTATTTACAAAGAGGTGAAGAGTGAAAGTAGAGAAATGTAAAAGAGGGTAGAGTAAGAAGTCTAGTTCATCACCCTAAATGTTACTCCAGTCCCCAGCTCAACCCATGCAGGGCTTGTTAACTCCTCAGCTGGAGGACTTGGTGGTGAATTAAGCAATGGTTCAACCCACGTGGCCTCCTCTAATAAGGGGAGGCCTCTCCAGAGCTAATGTCTCCAAAAGCCAGGAAAGGAAGGTCAGCTTCTCACTCATCCAAGCCAAAGTCCAAAGGGAGGAGATCCAGGAGCAGTCTTACCAGATGCACTCCAAGATCCAGAGTCCCAGGTCCAAGTCATAGCTCTAAGCCATAGTCCCAGTCTAAGAACCTTCAACTGGAAAATTCAGGACAAAGACCTCTTGTACAGGAAGTTCATCACTTTTTATAGTTCCTTTTTTATGTCCCTTCCTTTCCCTTCCTCTACTTTACAGGGACCAATTGCAGTCTTTAATTTTGCTTAGCACTGCCCAGGGGGTGGTCAGTTGTTTCTGAGTTGTCACCTACTTTAGCAAGTGGCTTGCAAACCTCCCCTACTTAGTGTTAAGTAGGAGTGTCTAGCTTTTGGTTGATTAAATTTAAAAGTAGGCAAGGGGTGAGTCAATCCTATGTTCAAACTTCATAGTTCCACCAACAGTGTCCCAACTTTTCCACATCCCTTTCTAATATTTTAGCCAATCTAATAGATGTGGAATGTTTATTTTAGTTTGTATTTCTCTAATTGATAAATATTTAGAGCATTTTTCACAACTATATTTAGCTTTGCTTTCTTCTTTTAAAATCTGCCTATTTATGTCCTTTGATCATTTATCTATTAAAAAATGATCATATTGTTATAAAACTGACAAGGTTCTTCATATATTTGAGATAAGAACCTTTATCTGATAAACTGTCTATAAAATACCCTTCTAATTTTCTGCTTTTCTCCAAATCTTGGCCATATTGGCTTTATTTGTCCAAAATCTTTTTTATTTAAAGTAATCAAAATTATCAACTGTATGTCTCAGATTGCACTTTCTATTATTTATTAATAAATTCTTGTATCCATAAATTTGATAGATAATATTTTCCTTGTTCCTCCAATTAACTTAGGAAATCTCCTTTTCTCGATATTTTCCTATTATATTAAATCTACTCTGACTTTGCATTGTTCCTTCCTGATCTTTTCCCTTTAGTTGACTAATTCAATTTTTTACTTTTCTCTCCTCTTGCTCCTTTATTCTTTGATTATCAGATTTTCTGCATATATCTGTGAATAGTTAAAATGTTGCAAGAGTTAAATTTCTTAGAATAGTAGATTCAGTTTTAAGGTTTATGTAGATAGTTTTTGGTTCCTGTACTAGAATAGGATAGAATAAGGTCTTAGCATAGGTAAAAAATTTTGTTTTGAATTGTTCAAACAGAGTTTTTTTAAGATGAAGTTTGCATAAGTTTTTGCGTGATTAGACAGATAAATTATCATTTTTTGTATAAGCATGAGCTGCATTGAATTTTCTGTAACTTTATCTTTTCAAAGTTTGCTAGATTGTTATAAGATTATTTTTAGATGGTTTGTTTTTCTGTATTAGCATTAAAATGAAAGTTAATTCTTTATATTAGGTTTTGCAAAAGTTTTCCATTTGCATTTTGCAATTTTGAATTATATTTTATATTCTTTTGCATTTTGATTTTTTTACTATTTTTTGCAAATATTTGCATTTTGAACTTCATTTATGTAACTGTGTATTGCAATTCCCTTTTACCTAATTTTATCCCAAGTGTAAGGTAGATTATAGGCATAGGATAATAGATAAGTGTGGTGTAATAGTGTAAGGACTGTTTGTTATTTTGGGTAGCATAATAGAATAGGTTTGGAAATAAGAGGGGAATTATATAGTCAATGGTGATCAAATGATAAATTTGTCTTCAACAGATTTGATCATATGATCAGATGGGGGATTATAAGAATAGGATTATAGAAAGATAAACTTTGATAAGGTCAAGTTTAAGAATATTGGATGCTGTCTCCAGAACTACTAGCATGACCCCATTCCAAGAATCCTGAAAGGGATCTTGGAATGTACAGAGAGCTGGAGGAGGCTGTTTGAGTGAGCAGCTGTCACTCCCTGTCCTAAGCTGGGAGAGGAAAACTAGGGCTCTCTTCATACCTCGATCTTCTGTGGAAGAATAAAACTGTAAACTGCCTTTGGAGGTTCCTGTTTCACTGGAGAGAACATCTTATTGAAGATACATACATACATACATATATATATATATATATATATATGCTGTTTTATCAATATTGCCATAGAGAAAGTTTATCTGGAGATCCTGCTTGGCGGGTTCTAACTTGAATAGCTCTGCCTTCCATGATCTCCTTCATTTCTTCACCTCTTTGAAAGGATATCTAAAGTTTAAAGCAAAATCAAAATGCTATATTCTCCAGGAAATGTTTCCCAATTCCTTCCATTTCTCTTTGGGACTCACAGAACAGCATCCCTTCATTCCTTGGACTAAATGCACTTATCAAGGAATATTGTGTGTTGTAATATTCTGGCTTGATATCTTATATATTGCTTGTGTGTAAAATCAATGAAGGCAGAAACTGTTATTGAAACTTTGTGTCTAGCCCCGTTCTTATCATAGTGATCTATACACAGTAGACACAATAGCTACTACAGTGCCTGGTACTTGGCAGATGAAGAAAAAAATGCCTTTTATTTGAAGGATTAATTGATTAAATACATAGGCACTGGTATGATTTGAATTGAGATTTCTGTTCTCCTTAAACCAAATAAAGCTTCAGTTTCTTCCATCTCAGACATTTTGTGAATTAAACAGTTCTAAATACTAAATTATATGGAACATATTTTGAGTACCATAGATCATTGGAGAGGAAGTGTTGGAAGACCTGGAATAGCAAGAGAAAACTCCCTGAAGGAGTTGGGATTTCAGCCTGGGTCAGTGAAAGAATGAGATAAGATTATTCTCACCAAAAAGGCAACTTGACCTAAATAAAAGGACTCCGGAACTGAAGTTAGGAAAAGAGTTCCAAGACTGTCTCCAACATATACTAGTTGGGTGGTCCAAGAAAGATACTTCCTTTCCACTTATTTCTTTACCTGTAAAAATATAATGATATTTATACCCTCAACCTCATGAGGTTTTTGTGCAGAAAATATTTAAAACAGTACATAAATGAGGGTTATTATTATTATTATTATTATTATTATAAGCTGTTGGCACTATCAATTAAAAAAATTCCACAATTGGCTTGCCATGTATTTACTGTACCAACCTTCTTGGATATTTCCTTGAAAGGGAAATTTTCCAAATAAAGGTCTACTACATTTTAAAGTTATGTTGAAAACACCTTCCCACAATCAGGGTGAAGAATCAATTATACACCTATAGACCTAATAATTAGGTGACTTTATGTTAACTAAGAATGAAATTTGATAGAAAAGCATTGATTACCAGAGAGCATACACTAAGATACACAATAAGACCATTTTGCAACTCTTATGTGGGAGGAAACACTAATCCTAATGTCTCTGATTTACTAGTATTTGGATTCTATTGTGTGAAATTGCAATAGTATGTGGAAACATGGGTTGGCCCTAAGATATCTCCAAATCTCAGGAAGGTAGTATATAGTCATTCAAAGGATGCTAGGCTTAGAGTTCAGCAATGTGGGTTCAGATTCCAGTTCTGTCACTGGTTGAAGATTGTTCTGCAGGCTTGGAACAGTACTCCCTCTACAACTGGAGCTAAGGAGAACTTCAATAAATAGCAGTTCTTTTTGTGATGGGAAAAAATTGGAAACTGAAGGGGTGCCTATCAATTGGAGAATGCAGAACAAGTTGTGATATATGGTGTAATGGAATATTAGTGTGCCATAAGAAATGATGAACAGGATGATTTCAGAAACACTTGGAAAGACTTGTATGAACTGATGCAAAGTGAAGTGAGCACCAGGAGAACATTGTATACAATAACCTAAATATTAAACAATGACTACCTGTGAAGATCTAAATTATTATAAGCAATACAAGGGCCCAAGAGAACTCTAAGGGACTCATGATGAAAAATGTTATCTATAATCATAGAAGAAAGTGTCAGAGTATGAATGCAAATCCAACCCTATTATTTCTCACCTTATTTACTTCATGAGATTTTTTTCTTGCATGTAAGATATATGTTTTCTTTCAAGACAAAAGGAATATGGAAATTTGTATTTCATGACAACACTGGAATAACCTGTATCAGATTTTTACTTTCTGGGGAGAGGAGAGGGAATAAAGGGAGGGAAGGAAAGAATTTGGATTTCCATAGCTCAGAAAATTGTTTTTAAAAGTTTCTATATGTAACTGAAAAATAATATAAACAGAATAGGCAAAAAAAAAAGAAAGTGTATTATAAGATTGCAGCTAGATGGCTCAGTGGATTGAGAGCCAGGCCCAGAGACAAAAGATCCTAGGTTCAAATATGGCCTCAGACACTTCCTTGCTGTGTGACCCAGGGCAAATCATTTGATCTCCATTGCTTAGCACTTACCAGTCTTCTGCCTTGGAACCAATACACAGTATTGATTCCAAGATAGAAGGTAAGGGTTTAAATTAAAAAAAAAAACAACAACAATAACTTAAGGTTTTCAAAAACGTGAGTGGTGAATGTACTTTTCAGATAAGAGTCTCCTTTTGTATACACAGGGACTATATGTATTTTGAGAGTTATGAATAACATTTTTCCATATAGGAATATGAACAATTGACCTTACTGAAACCCTTAAGGAAAAAAAATTAAAATTGTTTTCTTTCTCCTCTTTCTTATTTATCTTTTCACATTTCTCTTGATTTTTGTGTTTGGATAATAAACTTTCCTTTTAGTTCTGGTCTTTTCTTTACAAATACTTGGAAATATTCCATTTTGTTGAATGCCCATACTTTCCCCTGGAAGTATATGGTCAATTTTGATGGGTAAGTTATCCTTGGTTGTAGATCCAATTCTCTTTCATTTCTGAATATCCTACTCCAAGCCTTGTGGTCCTAAAGGACCTAAAGTGGAGAATGCCAGATCCTGTGTAATCCTGATTAGTGCTCCTTGATTTCTGAATTGTCTATTTCCTGGGGGTTGTCATTTGAGGATTTAATGTAGAGGGTGATCTATAGATTCTTTCAATGTCTATTTTGCCCTCTTGTGGAAGAACATCAGGGCAGTTTTCTTGGATAATTTCTTGTATTATGAAGTCATGATTTCTGTTTATTTCCAGGTTTTCAGGTAGGCCTATGATTCTCAAATTGTCTCTCCTAGACCTGTTTTCAAAGTCAACCATCTTCTCAGTGAAATATTTCATGTTTCCTTCTATTTTGTCATTCTTTTGACTTT
The DNA here is from genome assembly GCF_016433145.1 of Gracilinanus agilis. NCBI lineage: Eukaryota > Metazoa > Chordata > Mammalia > Didelphimorphia > Didelphidae > Gracilinanus > Gracilinanus agilis. The sequence goes on from NC_058131.1 coordinate 417,041,263, forward strand.
GCTTTATTAATTCTTGCTGTCTTCTGAGATCATTAGCTTCTACTTGCCCAATTCTGGTTTTTAAAGACTGGTTTTCAGCTATGATTATTTGTGTTTCCTTTTCAGGTTGTTCGAACCTGCTGTTTAATTCTGGTCTCCAATTTGCTTATCATTTCATTTGATTTTGGGGGCTTCTTTTTCCAAGTGGGAGTTTCTGTCTTTTAATTTGTTATTTTCTTTTTGCGCTATTTCCTACTTTTCTTACCATGTTTCTTCTATCTTTCTCATTTGGTTCATCATCTCAAATTTAAGCTCCTCAAGAGCTTGTGACCAATTTACACTTTTGGGGGAAGGTTTGGATGTGTTTACTTGTTTGTCATCTTCTGCTGTCTCCTCTGTAGACTGGATTTTTTCTCCATAAAAATTATCCAGGGTCAATGCCTTTCTTTTGTTCTTTATGGTGGTTGAAGATTGTATTTCTTGGGAGTTGCTGGCTATTGTTCTATTGGTTTTTCCTTCCCTTTCCAGTCAGAAGTCTGAGTGAGGAGGGCAGGCTCTCTGTGTGTTGAGCTATGGAGAGATTTTTGCCCTGAGGCTATTTTTCAAGTCTCTGTGGCTTCTGCTGTGTGCTGCCCCTCTATGCTCTATCTCTGTGCCCAAGGTCTGAATTCCTCAGCCTCCTGGGGTCCCCAGTCTTGCTGCTCTCTGGGGTAAGTCTGTGGTGTTCTCAGCCAGCTCCTGAGAACCTAGAGATTGACCCATGCTTGCTCTGATTCTAGTGCGCTGGCTCTGACTATGGCCCCATAGGTAGAGTGGGGGAAGGTTGATGAGCTTGCATTTTGGTGGGATTTATTTTGTCCCCTTATAGCGTGGAAATGCCCCAATCCAACCTACCTTCATGGTTGTGTCCAACAGTATAGTCCCTTCACTCATCTGATTTTGTTTTTTTGTCCTTTTGAGGCATTTTATATTGGTCAGTGATGAGGAGAGGAACAGCCTTGCTTTTACACTGCAGCCATCTTAACCCTGAAGCACCTATTTATATTTTGGAGATTCTTCCTTCTCTAATTTATTGTTCCTTTTTCTAAAACACAGGCTAACATGGTTCAAAATATAAATGGATTTACTTACAAGATAATAAAAACAGATAGCATTTACAACTGCACTCATAAAAGAATACTTATCAGCAAGCAATTCTACCCCCTAAGGACCCTTAAAATCTCAGTGACTTATAATATTTTCTTGTATTATATATATATATATATATATATACATATATATATTATAATACTATCTTGTAAGGAACCAACAGTGATCAGTGGAAGTTTGCTCTCAAATGTTAATGTTCCATTGCTTTTTAGACACTATTTCCAACCATTATCCTTTATAACTCTACTTCCTAATACTCCTTAGTTTGCTGGACAAAGTCCTCTGAAATTCCACTGTTTTCTACTAGGATTTATACATTATATTCTAAGGAGATCAGCTCTCAAACAATCATCCTAGACATAGGTAATCTATGTTATCAGCTCAAATAACACTTCTGTAATTCCTAAGTTTTCTTCTGTACATAGTCCCAATAGCCCCAGCTATTACCATGTGGTATTTCTTCTGGGGCTTTTTGTTCTTGCCCCTTATGAGCTATTCTTCAGCTTTAACCACACATTAGCCCATTGATTATTTGCCAATTACTTCACAAGATATCAGAAACAGAAAGGATATCCCAAAGACTCTATAATATGATCCTTACCTGAACAGAACCTCCACCAGCATCTCTAAATACTAATCACCTAACCAAAGCTGCAACTAGTAATTTTAATGCTCAAGGCAAGCAGTTCTCAGTCACATTTATAATTCATGCCATGAAAACAAATAATTAAGATCAATATGGTTGAGCAAAATAAAATTAGTTATGATAGACAGCTTTCAGATTAATAAATCAGTATTACCTCCAGGCTAGCACCTTAAGTTCTAAGATCATTTTTCCCACACTGTTGGAAGAGGGCTACATTTCTTTTTCCTGTTCACTAAATTTTGATGTCCTGGAATGAAGTTCTAATCACCTAGTGCTATTTATTTTTAATTTCTATGCATCCAAACTGCTCAGCAACTCTCAGGATCAGTGTTTGGTGAAAAAAAAAACACTAGCTAATAATATCTAACTCTTGAGGTTACTGTAAAGATAAAGTGAGAAAATAGTTGTGAAGCTTTTTGCAAACTTTAAAACAATAAATGCTACCTATGATGATGATGTTGGTCTAAAGTCCTTTGCAAATTATAAATTGCCTTAAAAATACAGAACTACATAATGCTTACTTCATCCTACTGATCCCTTAAGCTTTTATCCTATATGTCTTCTTCTTTTTATAGCCAACATTCTTGATAAAGCTGATTTCACTCCTTATTTCTGCTTCACCTCTCTTTATTCTCCCTTTCCCAATCTGGCTGAATCCTGAGAAAGCAGAGTAGGGGAGGCTTTTGAGGACTTATGAATAAGACTTTGCCTCTAAATATGAAAACGTTTATATATTTATGTACACATAAATATATAAATACATATGAATATATGAAGACTTCCAGAAATATTATAGGAACTTTCTTGTGGTGAAAAGTATAGTCATTCTGTTGACAAGCACTGATTAAGAATCTGCTATATGCCAGATGTAATACCTAAGCATTAGGGATAAAAAGAAAAGCAAGCAAACAACAAATAAACAGTCTTTGGTGTCAAGGAGCTTATTGTCTAATGGAGGAGACAGCTTGTAAACAGCTACATATAGATTAGTTATAGAGAGAATAAAACAAGGTAGTCTTAGAGAGAAGGCACTAAGATTAAGGAGGACTGGGAAAAACTTCTTGTAGGTGGGACTTTAGTTGAAACTTGCAGAAAACCAGGGAAAATAGAAGATGGAGGTAAGGAAGGAGATAATTCTGGGGGCAATCAGTGAAATGCTTAGAATCAGGAGATGGAACATTATGTGCAAGCCATAGCAAGCAGAGCGATTGGACTAAATGTCAAGAGACCAAATCCAGCACTTAATAGCACATTATATCCCCTCCCTGAGGAACAGTATTTTCATTGTATATACTCATTAGAGAGTGCTAGAAGATATTATTTCTAAAGTGTCTTACGAGTGTTAGCAAACTATGAAACTGATGAAATGGAAAAAAAAAGAATTATAGGGACATGAAACTGGTGGGCTGAGTGAAATAGGGATGAAAGAAAACCATTTGGATCAAGGTTTAATGTTGGGGAAGGGACACTTTTGGGGGGATTTTAATTCATTTCATAAACAATAATGAAGCATTAAGTCAAAAGTTCTTAAAGTCCATGACATTTTTGGGTTTTATATTTATAATTGTTTCAGTAGAATTGGTTTCCTTTGTATTCCTATGTACTTTATTTTATGCCTTTAAAAACATCATTCTGAGGAGTCCATAGGCTTTACCAGACTCCCAAAAGGAACTAAAACAGGAAAAAAGAACACAAACCAAAAGAGTCTCTAATTCCTAACTAATCACTGTGTAGGAGGTTAGAGATATTCTCCTTAATATTAGGAGTTTCCTTTGGTTGGGGAGAGAAGACACATATCTTGAAATTGAGAATCTTTACTGTAGGATTTCAGATTTGGATATTAGTGTGATAAAATCTAAAGCTGATTGAATCTGGAGTTGGTAGAGTTGGAATAGAATTACCAAGCAAAGACTCACTAGTTGTATGACCTGCAAGTAGCCCACTGCTCTGATTCTCAATTTCTTAATCTGTGAAATTGGGACTATACTATTTTTTCACTTTATTCTATAGAATAGTTGTAAGGACACTGCATCACAAACCTTGAAATAGTTTTGAATCATCTGATCATAGAGCTGGCAGGAAAAACTTAGAAGCTAAACCCTTATTTTATAGATGAGGAAACTGAAGCACAAAAAAAATGAAATGACTTACCCAGTGTTACACGGCTAGTAAATATCTTTAGTTGGATACAAAGCCTGATCTTTTTGACTACAAGTGCAGGACCTTCCCTTTCCCCCAAAATGGTGTACTATACTACCTTTTTTGAGCTGTTATTATCACAGGGAGGCTTTGGTTAGCCTAAAGCTTTGGTTGATATAGAGAAAAAATGGAAAGACTTTTAAAATGCTTGGGTGAGGATACAAAAGGACAGGATAGAACCATATAATGTAAAAAGGAGGCTAGAACTATAGGAAAAAGAAAAAAAAATTGATGAACTTGGACCAGTATGTTCTATATTGATGCTTAGAGTTCAGATACTTCAGGAAGGATCCTCCTACAATAAAGAGGGTCTGCTTTTTGTGGGGTACTGGAATGAATTCTGAATTGGAATTGGGTTACTTTGTTTCAAGTCTTGACCCTGCCTCTTACTAGAAACATGACTTGAAGTTTGAAAAATCCATCCCTTCCTCCTCTGGGTTTCAATTTCCTCTTCTTCAAATAAGAGAATTTTATTAAGTAATCCAATCACAGTACAGGGCAGAATTACCAGATCTAGAGTCAAAGGGACCTGAGTTTGAATCTTATCAATGGTATTTACATATGTAGGTGACCTTTGGCCAAGTCAAAGAATCTATCTTGGTTTCTATTTCTTCAACTATAAAAATCAAGGTACTTGATTAGATGATCTTTGTGGTCCTTTCCAACTATAATTTTAAAAATTCTTCCAGCTCTGCCTATATAATTGGAATAGAGATGATCTAATCTAAGCCTCTAATTTTACAGATGAAGAAACTGAGAGTCACCCTGGTCAAATAATCTGTAACACTGGCAGTAAATAACAAATGTTGCTTAATAAAATTTTAATCATGTCCAACTATTTGTGATTCCATTTGAGATTTTCTGGATGAAAATCCTGGAGTCATTTGCCTTTTCTTTCTACAACTCATTTTATAGATGAGGAAAGAGGCCAATAGGGTTAAGTGACTTTCCCTTCTTCACGAAGAAGAGTTTTTCTGGCTTCAGATGTGGCATCTATTTGCTGTACCACCTAACTGCCCTCAAACAGAAATAGGAAATGAATCCCTCTCCACTGTTTTTCCCAAACCATACATGGACTACCAAAGATTCATTAACTACCCATTTTTGCTACCAGAGCAAGTGATGGTGGAAATGGAATGAGGAAATGGGGTAAGCTCACATGAGGTACATTTGCTGAGGGGAGAAAGAGCCCTTAGAACATTCCGAGGTTTCTCATGAGTGATGAGTTCATCTCTTGCTCCAGGACACTGCCAGATTTCCAAACAGCTGAAAAGAGAAGATACCAGAACAAGACCACTTCTCCAAATGCTAAAGACAGGAAGTAAAGGAAGATTTTCCCAAAACAGGGACTGTGTGGATAGCCTATATTGGTACTCCTCTGCCTTCCATTATCTTCCATTTCTGTAATGCTTTCTGTTTTACAATCTATTTTCTTCAAAATTACCCCATGAGGAAGAGTATTTGTCATAATTTGAATTCCTAAAAACATTCGTGATCTCATTGATGTGACTGTTCTGTCAGTGATGCAGATTGCCACCTGTCCATATATGCCAACTGTTGTGAGGGTTTATTTAGTAATTTATTTAGCATTAGTGTTGGACCTAGTAGGAAGGGCTGGAGGATTCCAAGATGGAATGAAGGAGCAGGAAGTAGTGCTTGTGCTCTGGGAGAGACTCCATTAGTGGTTGGCGCAAACTGTTGCTAGCCCTGGGAGATCTCAGAGTTAAGGAAACCCTCCATCCAGATTCCCTGGGATCCTGAGTGGTGAAGGCTTCCAGCAAGTGGACAAGACCTGCAGAGCTGCACCAAGTGGGAAGTGGTTTGGGATCTGTTGGACAGCATCTCAAACTCACTCTCTTCACCTGGACCACCTTGGCTTTTGGAATCCTGTGATCATCCTTGGATAACCTTGAGCCCCACCCTCAGGCCCTTTAGCTGTGCTGGCCAAACCTGGCTGGAACCAGGTTTGAAGCAGCCTTCCCAGTGACTCCAGTACTGCTCCTTTGGGCCCTGCCTGACATAGGTCAATTATATTAGAGTAGTCAAGACCTCCCCTTGCCCTTGTGTTTTGCCCCTTAGGTTTTCAAGTGTAGAATTCCCTTATTCCCATCCTTCATTATTATTTCCCAATTAAAACTGAATAATCTTTTACCTTGCCTGCTGGTTCCATAGACCCCGGCCTAGTGGTGAGCTGGGTGACCGTTGGCCAACTGCCATTCTTGACAGTTACCAGCTTAGCAGTGAACCCTGGTCTCCCTATCCTGGTTGGTCCTGTCTCTCCTTCAACCCAGTGTGTGTACCCACAAACCATTTAGATTATATTTTAACATCCCTTGTGCCCCATCTTTTACACTTCTTACTATGTGAGTTGTCCATATGTTTGGTCTACCAGGACACTAGTTTTCTTTTCTTACTCTTGCATTGTAAGAATATTAGTGGGTCCTGTCAACTGCTCAAAACTTACCTCTTGCTCTTGCCATAGCTCCAGCCTTTTTTTCCTAATCATGAATTCTCTGATGGCATTCTTTTTTCCTCCAAGTGATGTTTGTAGTTTCTCATTTGTTATATGTCACAACCTGCTTAAAATAATCATGTCCCTCACATCCATTGACCTTTGAGGAAGAACACTTTTTAATTCTTTTGAGACTGGTATTTCAAAATTTGCAGCTATATTACAACAGTAGAATATTGGCATTTGAGCATGTCCCAGATTTCTAACATGGAAGCCATTTGAGGGACCTCTAGAGAATGCCCTGATTTCTTAAAATGGAGGTTCTGTCCCCAACCATGGAAGTGAGTGTACCCTGCTTTCATAGGCTGCATAACCAGAGCTGGTTGCATCTTTAAAACTGGCTAGACCAGGGGTCGGCAACGTATGGCTCTTGAGCCATATCTGGCTCTTTTGAGGGCCAGATATGGCTCTTTCTGCAGGAGCCATAAAGTCAACCACGGCACAGTAATTAACAGTTTACGCATTGTGGGTCATGTGATACATCACATGATCCTTTTGGTACGGCGACTGTCTTCTAAGATAGAAGCTCCCTCATCGATATTGCCACGTGAGATGAATCCTGGTCTTTAGTTCGGCTTGGTAGGTGTACTGCGTGTTCCTCCTTCTGCCCTCCTTTTACTCTTTCCACACTTGTTACTGACATCTTGGGGTTCTGTATAGTGATTGATCACTTTTGTCTACATTCTCTACCCCTCTGCCTCTGATTTACATGGCTTTATCTCAGTGCATTCATGGGGTCTGCACTCCCTATTTGTGGGATTGTTATTGTTTTTAACTTTTCTACTTGCTCTTAAAGGGGAACTATAGTCAGATTACATCTTTACATAGGCTTCATTAGTGAGAAGCATTTCTCCCCAGTAGTTGTTTCATTTGATACAGAATGATTGAGTAGACAGCACTGATAAGCACCTGTACCAGGAAATGTGTGTGATGTGCCCTGACCAGTTTTCCATGAAAAGGTACCCTCCTCCCCAACTACTTACTAATGCCTGCACACAAGTCATGTTATTTTCTGTAATCTCCTGATCTCCTACTTAATTTATGTGGCCAAATGGCTTAACCAGCAGGCCAGCAGCTTCTTCTTCTCCTGTTGCCTGACTTGAGAGAGGGAGAGGAAAAAGTATTCTTCCCTGAAATTTTCTCTCTTTATTTCAGCAATTTTCTTAGTGTAAAGGAGTTTTATATTTTTGTGTGCAGTTATATCAGTACTATAGTGCCCCATTAAGTCTTGTTTTTTGATTAATAATCAAAATAATTTTGATTAATAATCAGCAAAACCATGCAGCACCGGAAGTCACATTAATGTACTTTATTCATCATTGGTTAGCACATAATAAGGTTATTAAAAATAGTTCAGAGACTTATTGTACTTTAAAAGTGTTGTTCTTACATAAAATGCACATATTTACTTGTATTCAGTGTTAAACACATTGTACAGCTCTCACGAAATTACATTTTAAAAAATGTGGCGTTTATGGCTCTCATAGCCAAAAAAGTTGTAGACCTTTGGGCTAGACTGAGACAGTCTGAAAATAGGCAGACTAGATGGCTCAGAAGAAATAGCCCTGGCTCTGGAGTCTGGAAGACCTGAATTCAAATCCAGACTCAGACTTTTATGAGTTATGTGATCCTGGTCAAGCCATTTAACCTCTGTTTGCCTCAATCTACCCAATAAGGAAATGGCAAACCACTCTGGTGTCCTTGTCTATTTAGAGTAATGAAGAATCAGACATGACTGAACTAAAGGAATGAAATACCAGCTCTCTTTCAGCATGTGCTCTCTTTTCTCAGCTCATACTTTTTCCTGTGTTTCAAAGTAAAGCTCACAATTCACCTATGACATGGGAATAATTAACTCAATAAGTAAGAGGGGAAGGATTTCTTTCCCTTGCTTGCCCTCTCTTTAACCCTGGCTTGGAAAAATGGGAACCCTGTTCCTGTTCCATTTCATTTGCCTTTCTCTGTCTCAGGTGCCAATGGTGATCCCCACTGGGAGTTTGAAACAGAGCAACCATGAAGCCAGGATTCCAGGTAGGAATTTGCATCCCAACAGGGAAACTCAGAGTAGTCAGGATACCTGGAAATTAAACCTGAGGAGGGTTTGGACTTGGAACTGGGATTGTTCCCATCTTGAACTAAGCTAAGCTATACACATAGTTCTTTCTCACTCCCGCCAAATGGAGATGGTATTAGGGAGAGAGAGAGGGAATTATATATCCCAAGTGTTGGGAAGTAAATTTGTATATTTGTAATTATACTTTCTAAAGTATTCCTTCTTAAAAACTAATCTGTCTAAATGGTTAAATAGACCTACAGAGGGAAGATTCCCTACAATTTTATGAACATCATCACTAGGGATAGAGAAATTGAAGGAGATGCTAAACTTCCGTCCTTCTTAAGGATATTAGAGATCCCTGAGAGGTCAGGCAAAATACCTGGCCTTCAGAAAATTGGGACGAGGGTGACTAGTTTTACAAAATGATGAGTCATTATTTCATGGAAATATTTGGGGTTTTTCTTTCCTAATTACTACAAAGTAATCCAGCCAACTTTTTCCCTCATGCTTAAATTGGGGTTCAAAACAATATTACTTTGAAACACCATTCATACATATGCTCATTTGTGTATATGTATACATATATCATCATTGCATTTGTGCAATAGTATTGGAATACTATTCAATATTGTTTGTGAAAGCCTTACTATTTCATTCACACCATACTCATATTCATCTTACCAATGATCCCCTCAATATGTTATTATATTAATATCATAAGGTTTTTCTTCTTTTATTTTCTTTTTTACAAGCTGATACATTTTTATAACATTTTTTATGAAATTTTATGATATATGTTCTCTCCTTCCCATCCACCCCCTTCAAGACATCAGGTAATATGATATAAATTGTCTATGTATACAATATATATTTCCATGTTCATCATGTTTGAAAAGAAGACATATCACTTACACTAGAGAAAAATTCATGGAGGGAACAGAGTGAAGTATGTGGTATATACTTCAATCTGCATTCAGACTCCATCAGTTCATTCTAAGGTAGTGGAGAGCCTTTGTCATCATGAATCTCTTGGGGTTGTCCTGGATCCTTGCATTGTTGATAACAGCTAATTGATGCACAATTGATCACCGTACGTTGTTACTGTTACTGTGTTGTTACAGTTTACTCCTAGTTCTGCTCACTTCATTTTGCATCATTTCATATTTACAGTTTTTATGATTGTCTTGTTTATCATTTCTTATGGTTTTTTTATGCATGACAAAGTAGGCATATAGATCAATGGTTGTTGATGACCTCTTGATCATCTCATCTCTGACTAGTTTTGTGACACTGGGCAACTTATTTACCCTTTCTATCTTTCAGTCTTCTCTCTAAATTATGAAGGTTGAATTCAATAGCTTTTAAATTTTCTTCCAGATTTAAATCGCTGATACTATAATCTTTTTAAAATATCATTTAAGTTCAATATTTTCCCCTAAACATTGGGATCTTCCCTCTTTCATGATATGTTGTGGATTGATCTCTCAATATAGACACAGTTGTTTATTTTTAGGTCTGATCTCTTTTATTTGTTTTTATCCTAATGATTTTCATATTTATTGTGTTTTTTGTTCGTTATTAAGGCTATTTCTACCTCTTTTAGAAGTTTATTCAGGACTCTGAAGTGAAACACCTAGAGTGGCTCCATTTTTTATTTGATAGTGAAAGGGGAAAAAATTGCTATAAAACACTTTGTAGATCTTTTCAATCTTTCTTTTGTTTGTTGTCTTACTTCTAAATTAATCCTTAAACTTTTCAGGGATAATTTTACTTAGATAGGTTTCTCACCAAGCTTCTTTTAAACTGATTTTACCATTCTTTACTTTTCTCTGTTTTGTGAGGTGCTACTGCTCATAATCTCTTGACATAAGATTTTATAAATGTGGTTACATTCTAAATTGGTTTCCTCTTGGCTGTGATATATCGTCACTTGGCAAGTAAGTCAAGTATTTGCTGACTAAGATGCTTTGTGGAGTCTTTTGATCTCCTCTTTATGGAAATTATTTATGTTGGCTAAACTTAAATTTACAATTATTGTAGTTCCTAGGTGCTTTCTTCTTTTCATATTCCATTTTTCATCATGATAGTTTGTTCAAGTACATCAGATTGGAGTTGTTTTAATTGCTTGACACAGAATTCATATTTCGTTTCTTTCTTTCGGCTTTGAACTAATTTTGATCATTTCTCTAACAAGTTAAGAATCTGGCTATACACAGACAACTGATTAAAGAATGACTCCCACATTGGTATCAAGTCATTTCCCATCTGTTAAAACAGAGTCAATTTTGTTTTTTGTGATGTGTTTTGGAGCCTGTCATGTCTAGCACCTTCTAATTCTTTTCTCAAGTATTCATGATTTATAGGTGTTCGGTTTCTGTGTAGTCTACAAGTCTTTTGCCTCTCTCATTCCTTATTCCTGATCCATATTTTCCAGCATTTTTTCCTCCAACCTTATTTCTTTTCTTTTCTCCTTTGAATTAATCCAAAATCTCTGCTAATTTAATTTGGAGGATCCTATCTTAGTAGTATTTTTCTACCACTTCATTCTGTATATCAGATGCTGGTACATAACTCGTGATTATTTTAACGGTGATCTTTTTCCAGTACTTATAATGAGCATTGGGAAAGAGAAAGGGAAGGAATGCATTTGTATAGCACTAACTATCTGTCAGGCACTGTGCTAAGTGTTTTACAAATATTTTCTCATTTGATCCTCATAACAACACAAAGAGGCAGGTACTTTTATTATTCTCCATTTTACAATTCAGGGAACTGAGGCAGAGGTTAAGTGATTTTCCCAGGACCACACAGCTATTAAGTATCTGAGGTCGAATTTGAACTCAGGTTTTTTTGACTCTAAGCCCAACACTCTAGCCACTGTATCTCCAAGACCAAATATCTAATTAAGTAATTATTCCTTTTGCTTTTGGACACACAATTAATCTAATTCTATTACCTGCTTTATTATCTTTACAGGAAGATCCTAGAAAACCATTCTTTTATTTTGTCACAATTTATTTTTGCCTTATTTGCCACAATTTATTTTTGTCTTACTGTTTATTTGTAGTGAGAATATCAACATGAATATAACTATATTTATCCAATAAAAGTGATGCTCATGGATTTAATTCATTTTTAAGACTTTTTTAACAATTACATGAAATAACAATTTTCCACCTAAATTTTCTGAAGTTATATGATCCAAATTATCTTCCACTTTCACTTCCCTCCACCTTCCCAAAGATGGTAAGGAGTTTGATCTGGGTTATACACATGTTATTACACAAAAAAATATTTCTATATTATTCATTCATTTTTATCATATAAAACCAAAATCCCCAAATAAAAACACAAGTAAACTAAAGGGAGAAATCAAATGCTTTGATCTGCATTTCAACTACAACAATTCTTTCTCTGGAGGTGGATAGCATTCTTTGACATAAGTCCTTCAGAACTGTCCTACATCATGGTATTGCTGAGAGTAATTAAGTCTATCACAGTTGATCCTTTCAAATTATTGCTGATATTGTGTACAGTTCTCCTGGTTCTGCTTATTTCACTCTCCTTTGTTCATGTCTTTCCAGCTCTTCATGAAATCATGATTTCTTACAGGACAATAGTATTCCATTACCATCATACACCACAATTTGTTCAGTCATTCCTCACTTCATGGGCATTCCCATAATTTCCAATTCTTTGCCACCACAAAACGGCTGATATAAACATTTTTGTACAAGTATTTCCCCTCCCTTTCTATCTCTAGAATATAGACCTACTAATGGTATTACTAGATTAAAAACTATGCACTGTTTTATAGCCCTGTGGGTATAGATCCAATTCACCTTCCAGAATCAGTTCACAATTCCACCATCTAGGCATTGGTGTCCTTATTTTGCTACATCCCCTCCAACATTTATCATTTTCCCTTATATTCTTTAAATTTAAATTTCTCTATCCAGACTGCTTTAAATAATTTTTTCATAAAATTATTGATAGCTTTTGATTTCTTCATCTGAAAACTGCTTATTCATTTCCTTTGACCATCTATCAATTGGGGAATGGCTTCTATTCTTATAAATTTGATTTAGTTCTCTTGATATTTGAGAAATAAGATCTTTTTTTTTAACATTTATTAATATTCATTTTTAACATGGTTACATGATTCATGCTCCACCTTTCCCCTTCAACCCCCCCCCCCCCCCCCCCCCCCAACCTTGGCCGATGCGCGTTTCCACTAGTTTTGTCATGTGTCCTTGAACAAGACCAATTTCCAAATTGTTGGTAGTTGCATTGGTGTGGTAGTTTCGAGTCTACACCCTCAGTCATGTCCACCCCGACCCATGCGTTCAAGCAGTTGTTTTTCTTATATGTTTCCTCTCCTGCAGTCCTTCCTCTGAATGTGGGTAGC
>NC_058131.1:417062532-417117329 GCF_016433145.1 Gracilinanus agilis
ACAGGATATACAAAATTTGAGTTTGCCTGAGACCAAAAGGCAGCTCAGGGCAATGATAGGAGTAACGAGCTTCTGTAGAAACTGGATTCCAGGTTATACTCTCATCACAAAACCTCTGATAGAGCTAACGAGGAAGGAAGTTCCAGAACTGTTAAAACTGACTAAAGACCATGTCCATGCAATAGAGAAATTAAAATCACTAACTCTATCAGCTCCAGCCCTGGGTATCCCTGATCATGACAATCTATTCCTTCTTTATGTACAGGAGGATAAAGGGATAGCCTCTAGTGTTCTCACTCAATCATTTGGGAATATGTTAAGACCAGTAGCCTATTATAGCTCAAAATTAGATTCAGTGATCCGTGGTATGCCTGCTCGCTTAAGATCCATAGCTGCTGTAGCCATCATGATTAGAAAATCATCATCCTTGGTATTAGGGAGTGAACTGATAGTATTTTCCCCACACCAGGTAGAATCTATTTTAAGAAACACATTACAAATGATCACCTCCCAAAGACTATCACAATACCAAGCAATCTTGTTGGCTAATCAAAATATAACTTTTCACTGGTGCAGAAACTTAAATCCTGCAATTCTGATCTCAGATTTACCTCTGGATGGAGAAAGTCTACACATCTGTGAAGATGCACTCAACATCGTGCATAAAACAAGGGCAGATTTAGACAACAAGCCCATGAAAAACCCCAATATGACCTTATTCACAGATGGATCATCATACACAGTAGACAATCAGAGATATATGGGAGCAGCTGTAGTGACCCCCTCTGAGACCCTTTGGTACTCATTATGTGTAGATGAAATTGGATCAAGCCCATTCATAGTTAAAACTCTAGCCACCAGAGATAATGTCATCCCCACCTCCCTTAGTGGGGAGGGGAGATGAGTTACCCACACGTGACAATAAGTAACAAATCAAGAACAAGGGACTGCCCTTTGGGCAGTCCAAATTAGTGTAGAGGCTGCCATTTGTCCACTTGAATTAGAGGTGGACCCACAGGAAGTGACGAAAGACACTATCTCTTCAAGTATATTGGTAACTTCCTGTTGGGGGGGTTCCTGCTTTGAACTTGGTGCTGAAGGATCTTGGCTGAGACCTCAGGCAGCTTCTGCTCTGAATTGTCACTTGGGTAAGTTAGGCTGACTTCCTTGGCCTACCTTGGCATTTCCAGACTTTCTATCTTAAGTAGGCCTCTTGCCTCTCTGATTGCTAAGGCCTAGTGGTATGTAGCCTAGTTTAATTAGCCTTTTAATCCTCTCTCTATCTGGGCCTCTGCAGGCCCGGACTAGCCTTTCCCTCTCTTTATTTCCCTTGCCTTCTACCTTTCCTAATTGTAAATAAACTATCATAAAAGTCATCCTGACTTGGGTCTATTTAAATATGGAATCAATCTGAATTATAGATTCCTGGAAGCCACACCTTAATATATATATATATATATACATATATATATATGTATGTATGTATGTATGTATAATATCAAATATCTAACTATTACAATTATTACCATCCACCATGAGTGCTCACGGAGCAGAATTAGTCGGATTGATACATGCTCTTTAGCAAAAATCTGTGCAGAATCCCACATGAAATGGCCTGATGCATTACCATTGGCACTATTCCACCTAAGATGCCAACCCAACAGCCTTACGCACTTATCCCCATTTGAAACGCTGTATGGCCATCCACCTTTCCATGGCAAGTCACCTCAAAGCATTCACAAATGATCACACCTGGGTATGAAATGCAAACTCTATGAATATATTAAATTACTCAAGCAACAATTAAATCAACTCCATAAATTAGGCTTGACACATCAAAGAGTACCCTTTAATTTTAATCTATGCAACTTCCAATCTGGAGATTATGTTTACACCAGAAACTTCACTAGAAAGTCTGTCTTAGAACCCAAGTGGCTTGGACAATTCCTAGTAATTTTAACTACTCCTAGTGCAGTCAAAATTAAAGGAAGGGACCCTTGGTTCCATGTCACTCATGTCAAGCCAGCAAAAGACATGTCCCAACAACAACCACAAAACCCAGTTATTATACAGCACAAAGATTAACTAGCACCAACCAATCAGTCAAATAAGTCCTCAGAAAGTCCACAGCCTATACATGAGATCACAGAACCAGAGCAGCAATCAGAACAACAATCAGAGCATGAATCAGAACCAGAATTAAACCAAGAATCAGTGAACAATCAAATATTACACCAAATTTTATACCCCAATTATTATCCCAATCCCAATTACCACTTAGAAGAATTATCCGTATACCATTATGACAATGAAAAAGAATCAAAGAAAGAAGACACAACATTTGAGTTGCAATCAATCCCAGATCTAGAAACTGATGTTGACGAATAAATGAAAGCACAAAAAACTTTATCACGAACTCTTTTATTACCTATAATCATCTTTATTAAAGTGCAAAAGAAAAAAGGAAGAATATTAATCACATTTGTTGGACATTTGAACTTTGTTCCTGACAAAGTCAACACACTGGAACAACAGTTGCAGTGCAAGATGACAAGCGCGGGTGCATCAAAGGACACAAGTCAACACACCAAAACAGCAATTCCAGTGCAAGTTGACAAGTGAGGGATAACATTAAATGACACAAGTGAGGCATTGCTGACTTTGCAAATCTTCACAAGGACAGCAAACTTGAGAACTACGAAAGACATCTGTGACCGAATACACTGAGTGTATGGAGCATCCACACTGTGCAGAGGAGCATCAGATCAGCATTGGACCATACATTTGAAGAACATAACTTACACCCAACAGAATTCTCACTGCATCCAACATTTAGATTCCATCCACACAGTACATACTCTTTGCAAAAGAATTCCAGTGAAATATGTAACACCTCATTACACAGATAAGTCATACTAGACAACACATAGAACATTTTTCTAACTTCACATCTACATGTGAAACATAGAACTTATACTTAATAAAGAAGAGCATGTCTGCCTTAGCACAGAGTTTTTCTCTTACTTTGGTTCAGACACCTTCTACTCAAATCACCTGACATTTCTTGCAAAAAAATGTAAATATGTAAATTTTGCTTACTAACCCTTAGCAATAAGTTTTATTAACACAAAGGGACAGTTTAGTTAGTTTGATAAGTTAGAACAGGAACAGATTTTTCTAAACTTTCTTTGTAAATATTATACATAACATAAGTCTAGGGTTTAACCAAAAGACTTACAAATAATTACAGTCTTACTTATTCTTACTAACGTTTCTAACATAGGCATGAGTGTACTAACATATTCATATACTAGCTTTTTAGAGGGTGAAGTAGAATTTAGAAGCTTAGATTGCAAAATTTTTTCTTAGTTAATACTTTTCTTGTTAGTTCATGAAATTAGATAGCTACATAGATAGAATTTATTACTTTGTTTTAGTTACCAAATGTTAGCTTTAAGACTGTTTGTGAATGTTTGCATTTAATTTGCTTTTCCTTTCTGTTCAAAAATTTTTGCGAAACTTAAATCCCCATTCCTTTCCTATGCCTTTACCATAACCCATCTTAGTTTAGCTTAGATTAGTCTTAGAATAGTTTAGGAGTAAGCAATCCTTTTTCTTATTTTGCAAACTTATATAGGGATAAGATCTTAGTTAGACTTTAACTTAGAATAAGAGTAGTTATTCCTTAGATATTAGGAACCAGAAAATGTTGCAAGCTGCAAATTTAGAAAGAGAAATGAGCAGATGTAATGCAGAGATGCAATCAAGGCATTTACCCTTGCAAAACCCAACTGTAGAACTTCTGGCAGTTAGCCAGCTTTAGAACTCTGACAAAAGGTCAGTTGGTCCCAGAAGCTTGTGAAGAGTGGAGGGGTGAACTGGGCTCTGCCTTCAAGCTGAAACCTTGCCTTGAATCTGTGCTTTTGTCTTTGGACATTTGGAGCTTAGCTAACTTCTCTGGACCTTCCCTGACCTTCCCTATTCCATTCCCCTATTACCTTCCTGATTTTCCTGTGGGCTTTGGGAGAAGGGTGGATTTTGGGGTTGTAGCAATTAGACTTCGAGTATTTAGTTCCCCCATAGACAAGTAGGGCTTACCTTTGAAACAAACTATTCCCTTGCTTTATTGTTTTAGTACTCCCTAACCTCAAGGGCAGTCAAACTTCCCTGGCTGAGAGAGTAGGCTCTCTCTCAGTCCAAGCCATTCCTGTGACCCTACCCTACCTGAACCTTCTCCCTAGAGGCTATTAGAGAAACCCTGCACCCTTCTCTCCTTTATAATCAACCCTGAAACTTTAATAAACCCCTTGTTACCTAATCAAACCCTTTGCTAAATCATTGGCTCAATGATAAGTGAGGGTTGAAAAAGTGAAGGAACTCTTCTCTATTTTCCTGAGGGAAGCTAGAGGCGTCCATCTTGGAAGGAAGTAGTTGTCTCTATACTTCCTCCTAGAAACTCTTCAATTTCACTGACAGGGAGGAGCCTTGGGACTCCTTCTTTGTGGACTTGAGAAACTGACTAGAAAGCCCTCTAGTCAGATTCAAACCACTTCTGACTGGTCTTAACCTTTGTGTCTATAGAAAATACCATTTTCCCTGGAAGAGTACAGCTTTCCTTCCCCAGTAATCTCTGTCTCTAGTCTGAGTGTCTCCCCATTGCAGCTGCCTCCCCAATTACCTCATCATCTTCCTTACCATTTATTATACTGCCTTGTCCTCTATTTCCCCAAACTCAGCCATTCCCTTACATCTCTTCTTACCACATCAATCCACTATTGCACCCTCCTTTCCCACCAAAGGACCTAAACACCCTTTTACCTTTTCTTTATTACATTTTATTACACACTGAATAAGTAAATTAATTAAGTTAAAATCGTAATTTGGTCTACTTGTGAGCTTGGCTTAGTTGTGAGCAATTAATGTTTTCTTCCAATTATTTAAATCTGGCTTTATTTGTGTGAAAAATATTTTGTAATTATGTTCATATGATTCCTGGGTTTGTGTTGGCAAGTAGATTGCTAAATATTTCATATTGTCTAGTTATTTTAAATTGAATTTCTCTTTCTAACTCTTGATGCTGAACTTTGTTGGTAATATAGAGAAATGCTGATGACATATAGATTTATTTTATAACCTGCAATTTTACTAAAGTTATGAATTATTTCAACTAGTTTTTTAGTTAATTCTATAAGTATACCATCATATCATCTCCAGAGAGAGATAATTCAGTTTCCTCATTGCCTACTTTAACTCCTTCAATTTCTTTTTCTTCTCTTATTGCTAAAGCTAACATTTCCAGTATATT
The DNA here is from genome assembly GCF_016433145.1 of Gracilinanus agilis. Classification (NCBI taxonomy): domain Eukaryota; kingdom Metazoa; phylum Chordata; class Mammalia; order Didelphimorphia; family Didelphidae; genus Gracilinanus; species Gracilinanus agilis. Next base: position 417,067,838 of record NC_058131.1, read on the forward strand.
AAATAATTATGATGATAATGGGCATCCTTGCTTCACCTATGATCTAATCAAGATCTAACTTATCCCTATTACAGATGATATTTGCTGATGATTTTAGAAAGATACTGACAGGAAAGGCCCATTTATTCTAATGTTTTCTAATGTTTTTAATAGGAATGAGTATTATATTTTGTTGACTTTTTCCTCATCTGTTAAGATAATCATGTGATTTCTGTTAGTTTGGATATTGATATGGTCAATTATGCTGACTGGGTTCCTAATATTAAACCAGCTATTTGTCATGAAAAGAATTTAGCAGAACTCCTTCTTTGCCTGTTTTTCCAAAGAGTTTATATGGGATTAATTGTACTTTAAATGTTTAATAGAATTCATTTGGGAGCCCAAATGGCCATGGGGATGTTTTTCCTTAGAGAGTTCTTTTATGGCTTATTCAATGTCTTTTTCTCAGATGGAATTATTTAATATTCTATTTCTTTTTTGTTGCTGTTAATCTAGGCAATTTATGTTTTTGCAAATACTTATCCATTTCTCCTATATTGTCAGATTCCTTGTCAAATAATTGGCAAAATAGCTCCTAATCATTACTTGACTTTCCACTTCACAGGGGTGCTGAATTCACCCTTTTCATTTTTGATACTGGTAATTTGATTTTCTTCTAGAGTTTTTTAAAATCAAATTTAAAAATAACAACCATTTTTCATAAAGCCAACTCTTATTTATTAGTTTAATAGTTCACTTATTTTCAATTTTATTAATCTCTCCTTTGACTTTTAGGATTTCCAACTTAGTTTTTAATTGGAGATTGTTAATTTATTCTTTTTTCAGTTTTTTTTTAGTTGCATGCTCAATTCATTGATCTGCTTTTTCTCTATTTTTTAAATGTAAGCATTCAGAGGTATAAATTTTCCCCTAAGTATTATTCTGGCAATATCCCATAAATTTTGATATGTTATCTCCTCATCATCATTATCTTTAATGAAATTATTGATTGTTTCTATAATTTGTTATTCAATCATCCCTTTTTAGAATTAGATTATGTGGTTTCAAATTAATTTATAATTTGTCTTTCTATGGACTCTTTTTATTGAGTTTTGATTTGAAAAAGATGCATTTATTATTCTTGTGTTTCCATATTTGGTTGTGAAGTGTTTATGGCTTAGTACTTGGTCAATTTTTGTGTAGGTACTACGTACTGCTGAAAAAGTATATTCCTCATCTGGAAACTTCCAGTTATGATGGCGGCACAGTAAGGAGCAGCTGCTCAATCTCTCCTAACAGAAGCATACAGGACTCCTCAAGAGGACATAAAAACGAATCCAGATGAACAAAGGGACCCCACAACAGGGCACAGCATTGAAGGTAAGTGGAATCAGGGCATTTCCAAGCTATAAAGGGGTGAAACAGCTCTCAATAAAACGCGAGAGGAAGAAGCCCCTCCAACAACCCCATACCACGTATATCCCAGAGGACAACGCACAAGAGTGAAAGCAGAATTGGGGCACCCAGTAAGTCACTGGCAGCTCCAGGGCTTGTTCCTGAGAGCAGCAAGACTTAGGACCTCAAGTGGCTAAGAACACTCACGGACTTCCCTGAGCACTGGAGCAGGTGAAGACACTGCCCTAGAAGTGGACAAAGATCTCAAGCACAGGCTAGGACCATGAGTGGGGACCCTGTGCATACAGGAACGCATCTGTGAAAGCAGCCCCTGAGACTGCTGAAGGAGCCTCGGGAAGAGGGGCAGACCAGGGACAACCAGGGGGCTCGAACTCGAGAACAAGGAGACCTGAGCCCTTCGGAGCATAGAAAGTGCAGACAGACCCTGAGTGTGAAGACAAAGCTGAGAAGGGGCGGGGCTAACAATGGCAAGCCGAAAACCCCAGAAGAGAAAGATTACCAAGAAGAACTCTTGAACACTCAACAGCTTTTACACAGAGAAAATCCAGACAACAGAAGAAGACAAACAAGTAATCATATCCAAACCTTCCCAAAACAATGAAAACTGATCACAAGCTATTGAAGAGTTCAAAACTGAGATGTTGAGGAAGATGGAAGAGATCTGGCAAGAAAATAACAGTTTAAAAGGCAGAATTTTGCAATTGGAAAGTGAGGCTCAGAAATCAAATGAACTGATAAGCAAATTGAACACCAAAAATGACCAGATTGAAAAGGAAAACCAGTCCCTAAAGGCTAGAATTGGGCAATTAGAAGCCAATGATCTCTCAAGACAACAAGAACAAATAAAACAAAGGCAAAAGACTGATAAAATAGAAGAAAACATGAAATATCTCAATGAGAAAGTGACAGACCAAGAAAACCGGTCTAGAAGAGACAATTTGAGAATCATTGGTCTTCCAGAAAAAGCAGAAATTAATAGAAACTTGGACTCCATACTTAAAGAAATTATTCAGCAAAATTGCCCTGAAGTTCTACAACAAGAGGGCAATATAGACATTGAAAGAATCCATAGATCACCCTCTACACTGGACCCAGAAAAGTCAACACCCAGAAATATAATAGCAAAATTGAAGAGCTTTCAAGTCAAAGAAAAAATCTTACAAAAAGCCAGAAAGAGAGAATTCAAATATCAAGGAGCACCAATCAGGATCACACAGGATCTGGCAGCCTCCACACTAAAAGACCCCAAGGCTTGGAATATGATATTCAGAAAGGCAAGACAACTGGGCCTTCAACCACGGATCAAAATACCCATCAAAACTGACTATATACTTCCAGGGGAAAGTATGGGCATTCAACAAAATTGAAGATTTCCAAGTATTTGCACAAAAGAGACCAGGAATAAATGGAAAGTTTGATATGGAACCACAAAAATCAAGAGAAACATGAAAAGGTAAATAAGAAACAGAGGGGAAAGAAAGAAAACTCATAATTTTTTAAATTTGACTCTTTAAGGGCTTCAATAAGATCTAATTATCTGTATTCCTATCTGGAGAAATGCTATGTATAATTCTCTGTACAGAACTCTTTTCACTATTATAATATTCACTATTATAGCAATCAGAAGAATAATTCATAGGGAGAGGACAGAATACAAAATGGTCTAAGATGATATGAGGGGTGGGAAAGAGGGGGGGGATAATAGCGGACACCAAAAGAAATTTGAGTGAATAAGAAAAAATAGGATATTCTATTACATACAAAGAGGGCATGGGAAGGAGAGGGGATAAATACTATTATAAGAAGGAGAGGAAGAGAGCATTAAGAGGTAAGATTTAAACCTTAGTGTAATCAACCCAGAGAGTGAAGAGTAGCTATATTATCCATTGGGATAAAAAACTCTATCTTACCCTACTGAGAAAGTCAGAAGGGATAAACCAAGGGGAGCAGTGGAGTGGGGAGGTCAAAAAAGGGAGGGGAGAAGAAGAGGGAGGGAATTCATTAGGCCTTTAAAAATAAAAATAGGGGAATAACAAGGGAGGGGGTAGAAAGGGAAGTTAATCAAGGGAGGGGATAAGGGATACTGGCTCAAAGCAAACCACTAGTTTAAAAGAAAATAGTGTAAGAAGAAGGAGTGGGACTAGGGGAGGATACAAAAATGTCAGTGAATGCACAACTGATAATTGTAGCTCTGAATGTGAATGGGATGAACTCACTCATAAAACGGAAGCAAATAGCAGAGTGGATCAGAAACCAAAATCCTACCATATGTTGTCTACAAGAAACATATATGAAGCAGGTAGACATACACAAGTTTAAGGTTAAGGGCGTGAGCAAAATCTTTTGGGCATCAAATGAGAAAAAGAAGGCAGGAGTGGTTATTATGATTTCTGACGAAGACAAAGTAAAAATAGATATGATTAAAAAAGACAGGGAAGGTCATTACATCCTGATTAAATGCATTATAAACAATGAGGAAATAACACTGCTCAATATATATGCACCAAGTGTTGTAGCATCCAAATTCATAAAGGAGAAACTGGCAGAGCTCAAGAAGGAAATAGATAGTAAAACCATAATAGTGGGAGATCGAAATACTCCTCTTTCAGATCTAGATAAATCAAACCAAAAAATAAATAAGAAAGAGGTAAGAGAGGTGAATGAAGTCCTAGAAAAATTAGATTTAATTGATATGTGGAGAAAAATAAATAGGGACAAAAAGGAATACACCTTCTTTTCAGCTGCACATGGTACATTCACAAAGATTCACCATGTCATAGGGCATACAAACATTGCAAAGAAAAGCAAACGAGCAGAAATAAAAATGTAACCTTCTCAGATCATAATGCAATAAAAATAATAATTAGTAAGGGCACCTGGACAGGCAAATCAAAAACTAATTGGAAATTAAATAATATGCTTCTCCAAAACCAATTAGTCAAAGAAGAAATCATAGAAACAATCAACAATTTCATTGAAGAGAATGATAATGATGAGACATCCTACCAAACACTGTGGGTTTCAGCCAAGGCAGTTCTCAGGGGGAAATTTATATCCTTGAGTGCATATATTAACAAATTAAGGAGGGCAGAGATTAATGAATTGGGTATGCAACTCAAAAAATTAGAAAGCGAGCAATTTAAAAACCCCCAGATGAAAACTAAATTAGAAATACAAAAATTAAGGGAGAAATTTAATAAAATCGAAAGTAAAAGAACTATTGAAATAATAAATGAGAATAGAAGCTGGTATTTTGAAAAAACAGATAAAATAGACAAAATACTGGTCAATCTAATAAAAAAAGGAAAGAAGAAAACCAAATTGACAGTATGAAAGATGAAAAGGGAGACTTCACCTCTAATGAAGGGGAAATCAAGGCAATCATTAAGAACTATTTTGCCTAATTATATGGCAATAAATATAACAATTTAGGAGATATGGATGAATATTTACAAAAATATAAATTGCCTAGATTAAAGGCAGAAGAAATAGAATACCTAAATAATCACATATCAGAAAAAGAAATTGAACAAGCCATCAAAGAATTCCCTAAGAAAAAATCGCCAGGACCTAATGGATTCACAAGTGAATTCTATCAGACATTCAAAGAGCAACTAATCCCAATACCATACAAATTATTTGATATGATAAGCAAAGAAGGAGTCCTATCAAATTCCTTTTATGACACAGATATGGTACTGATCCCAAAGCCAGGTAGACCAAAAACAGAGAAATAAAACTATAGACCAATCTCCCTAATGAACATAGATGCAAAAATCTTAAATAGAATACTAGCAAAGAGACTCCAGCAAGTAATTAAGAAGATCATCCACCACGATCAGGTAGGATTTATACCAGGAATGCAAGGATGGTTCAACATTAGGAAAATCATCCACATAATTGACCATATCAACAGTCTAACCAACAAAAATCACATGATTATCTCAATAGATGCTGAAAAAGCCTTTGACAAAATACAGCATCCATTCCTATTGAAAACGCTGAAAAGTATAGGAATAGAAGGACCCTTCCTAAAAATAATAAACAGTATATACCTAAAACCATCAACAAGCATTATATGCAATGGGGATAAATTAGAAGTCTTCCCAATAAGATCAGGAGTGAAACAAGGATGCCTATTATCTCCTCTATTATTCAACATAGTACTAGGAAACAATAGCAGTAGCAAATAGAGAAGAAAAAGAAATTGAAGGTATCAAAATAGGCAAGGAGGAGACTAAGCTATCACTCTTTGCAGATGATATGATAGTCTACTTAAAAAATCCTAGAGAATCAACTAAGAAGCTGGTAGAAATAATCAACAACTTTAGCAAAGTTGCAGGATACAAAATAAATGCACATAAATCATCAGCATTTCTATACATTTCCAACACATTAGAGAAGCAAGAGATAGAAAGAGAAACACCATTTAAAAGTACCCTAGACAATATAAAATACTTGAGAATCTATCTACCAAAACAAACACAGCAATTATATGAAAACAACTACAAAACACTTTCCTAACAAATAAAACTGGATCTAAACAATTGGAAATCCATTGATTGCTCATGGGTAGGATGAGCTAACATAATAAAAATGACCATTTTACCCAAATTAATTTACCTTTTTAGTGCCATACCTATCAAACTACCAAAAAACTTCTTTACTGAATTAGAAAAAACTATAACAAATTTCATTTGGAATAACAAAAGATCAAGAATATCAAGGGAAATAATGAAAAAAATGTGCAGGAAGGAGGCCTAGAAGTGCCAGATATTAAACTATAGTATAAAGCAGCAGTCATCAAAACAATATGGTACTGGATAAGAGACAGAAGGGAGGATCAGTGGAATAGACTTTGGGTAAATGACATCAGCAAGACAGTGTATGATAAACCCAAAGAGCCCAACTTTTGGGACATGAATCCCACTATTTGACAAAAACTGCTGTGAAATTTGGAAAATAATATGGGAGAGATTAGGTTTAGATCAACATCTCACAACCTACGCCAAGATAAATTCAGAATGGGTGAATGACTTGAATATTAAGAGGGAAACTATAAATAAGTTAAGTGAACACAGAATAGTATACTTGTCAGATCTCTGGGAAATGAAAGATTTTAAAACCAAACAAGAGTTAGAGAAAATTACAAAATATAAATTAAATGGTTTTGATTATATTAAAGTAAAAAGCTTTTGTACAAACAAAAACAATGTAGTCAAAATCAGAAGGGAAACAACAAATTGGGAAAAACTCTTTATAATAAAAAACTCTGATAGGTGTCTAATTACTCAAATATACAAGGAGTTAAATCAATTGTATAAAATATCAAGCCATTCCCCAATTGATAAATGGGCAAGAGACATGAATAGGCAATTTTCAGGTAAAGAAATAAAAAATATCAATAAGCAAATGAGAAAGTGTTCTAAATCTCTAATAATTAGAGAAATGCAAATCAAAACAACTCTGAGGTATCAACTCACACCTAGAAGATTGGCTAAAATGAAAGAAGTAATGAATGCTGGAAGGGATGTGGCAAAATTGGGACATAAATGCATTGCTGGTGGAGTTGTGAACTGATCCAACCATTCTGGCTGGCAATTTTTTTGGAACTATGCTCAAAGAGCTATAAAAGAATGCCTGCCCTTTGATCCATCCATACCATTGTTGGGTTTGTACCCCAAAGAGATCATAGATAAACAGACTTGTATGAAAGTATTTATAGCTGCGCTTTTTGTGGTGGCAAAGAACTGGAAAAGGAGTGTATGTACTTCAATTGGGGTATGGCTGGATGAATTGTGGTATATGCTGGTGATGGAATGCTATTGTGCTAAAAGGAATAATAAAGTAGAGGAGTTCCAGGTGAAAGACTTCCAGGAACTGATGCAGAGGGAAAGGAGCAGAGCCAGAAAACACTGTACACAGAGACTGATATATTATGGTAAAATTTGAATGCAATGGACTTCTGTACCAGCAGCAATGCAATGACACAGGACAGCTGTAAGGGATTTATGGTAAAGAACCCTACCCACATTCAGAGGAAGGACTACAGGAGAGGAAAAATATAAGAAAAACAAATGCTTGACCGCATGGGCTGAGGAGGACATGATTGGGGATGTGGACTTGAAACTACCACATGAAATGCAACTATCAACAATTTGGAAATAGGTCTTGATAGACGACACATGATAAAACCAGTGGAAATGTGTATTGGCCATGGGTGGGGGGTGAAGGGGAAAGTAGTAGCATGAATCATGTAACTATGTTAAAAATGAATATTAATAAATGATTAAAAATTTTTAAAAAGTATATTCCTTTTTATTCTCTTTTTTCTCCTGAGATCTAGTAAATCCAAATTTTCCAAAATTTTATTTACTTCCTTTACTTCTTTCTTGCTTATTTTTTGGTTATATTTATCTAGATATTAGAGGATAAGGTTCAGCAACCCCGCTAGTATTGTTCTACTGTCTATTCCTCCAAAAGTTCATCTAATTTCTCCTAAAAAGTGGGTGTGGGAGGACAGAGTCAAGATGGAGATTTTAATCCACTTTGCTATTTATTTCTATTTTATGGGTGATTTCAACCCATTTACATTCACCATCCATGCATTCCCCTCCATCTTATTTCCCCTTTTTTATCCTCTTCTTTGTCTCTCCCTTCACTCTGTTCATCCTCACAGTGTTTTGATTTTAATCCCTCCCCCTTCATTTCCCCTTCATTATATTATTCCCTCTCACTCCCACACTACCCCCCCAATTTTATTCCTGCCTAAATCTCTGTAGGGTAAGATAGGATTCCATATCCCAGTGTTTATGGTTATTATTCCTTCTTTGAGTCAATTCCAAAGAGAAACATTTAAACATTGCTGGCCACCACCTTTATCCTCCCCTCTGTTCTACTAGTTTTTTCATGCTTTTGTAGGTGATATAATTTATCTCATTTTATCTCTCTTTTCCCTTTTCTCTCAGTGCAATTCTTGTTTTACCCTTTGTAGTTTTTTTGTATGTCATCCTAAGCAGCTTACTCTTATATCCTCTGTCTATGTATATTCCTTCTAACTGCCCTGATGATAAAATTTTTAAGAGTTATAGGTAAGAATATAAACATCCTTTAAGAATATAAACAGTTTTACCTTATTGAATCCCTTGAATTTTCTTCATTATTTACCTTTTTATGCTTCTCTTGAGTCTTGTATTTGGACATCAAATTTTCTATTTAGGTCTGATATTTTCATTAAGGATACTTAGAAATTCTCTATTTTATTAAATTACCATTCCATCCTATCCCCTCTTCCCCCAAAGAATATACTCAGTTTTGCTAGGTATGTGATTCTTTGTCCATAAAGGAGTTCCTTTGCCTTTCAGAACATCATATTCCAAGTCTTCTGATCCTTTTATGTAGAAGCTGCTAAGTCCTGTATAATCCTGACTGTGGCTCCATGATTTTGGAACTGTTTCTTTCTGGCTGTTTGTAGTATTTTTTTCCTTGGCCTAGGAACCCTTGAATTTGGCTATAATATTCCTTGAAGTTGTCATTTGCGGAGTTATTTCAGGAAATGTTTGGTGGATTCTTTCAATTTATATTTTACCCTCTTGTTCAAGAATATCAGGGCAGTTGTCCTTGACAATTTCTTTTAATATGATGTCTAGGCTTTTTCTTTAATCATGACATTCAAGTAGATCCATAATTCTTAGGTTATCTCTTCAGGATGTATCTTCCAGGTCAATTGTTTCTTCAATGAGATATTTCATATTCTCTTTTATTTTTCATTCTTTTGATTTGATTTTATTGTTTCTTATTGTCTCATGAAGTCATTAGCTACTATTTATCCAATTCTAAATTTTATAAAAATTATTTTTTTACATCAAATAAAGGGGGTAGGTGGGTAGCTCAGTGGAGTGAGAGTCAGGCCTAGAGACAGGAGGTCCTAGGTTCAAACCCGGCCTCAGCCACTTCCCAGCTGTGTGACCCTGGGCAAGTCATTTGACCCCCATTGCCCACCCTTACCAATCTTCCACCTATGAGACAATACACCGAAGTACAAGGGTTTAAAAAAAATAAAATAAATTTAAAAAAATATTTTTTTTCTGTGAACTTTTGAGCCTCCTTTTCCATTTGGTCAATTTTAATTTTTAAGAAATTTTTTTCTTCATTGGATTTTTGATTATCCCTTTCCCTTTAGTGATTTCTGCTTTTTAAACTGTTATTTTCTTTTTTGCATTACTTTTGCAGTAATTTTAACTTCATTTCTTTTTGTCATTTTTTTCTTCTGCCTCTTATTTAATTTTTTAATTCCTTTTTGAACTCTTCCAGAACCTTAGACAAATTGCCATTTTCTTCAATGTTTTTTTAATTATTTTTTTATTTTATTTTATATTATTTTATTTTTTTAAACATTTTTTAATATTCATGTTTACCATGTTTACATGCTTCATGCCCCTACTTTCCCCTTCACCCCCCAATCTCCCCCCAACCATGGCCAATGCACATTTCCACTGGTTGTAACATGTGTCGTCTATCAAGACCTATTTCCAAATTGTTGATAGTTGCATTTCATGTGGTAGTTTCGTGTCCACATCCTCAATCATGTCCACCCCAACCCATGCATTCAAGCAATTGTTTATCTTCTATGTTTCCTCTCCTGCAGTCCTTTCTCTAAATGTGGGTAGGGTTCTTTACCATAAATCCCTCAGAGCTGTCTTGTGTCATTTCATTGTTGCTGGTACAGAAGTCCATTACATTTGATTTTGCCACAGTATATCAGTCTCTGTGTACAGTGTCCTTCTGCCTCTGCTCCTTTCGCTCTGCATCAGTTCTTGGAGGTCTTTCCAGTTCACCTGGAACTCCTCTAGTTTATTATTCCTTTTAGCACAATAGTATTCCATCACCAGCATATACAACAATTTGTTCAGCCATTCCCCAATTGAAGGACATACACTCCTTTTCCAGTTCTTTGCACCCCAAAAAGCGTAGCTATAAATATTTTTGTACAAGTCTGTTTATCTATGATCTCTTTGGGGTACAAATTCAACAATGGTATGGCTGGATCAAAGGGTAGGCAATCTTTTATAGCCCTTTGAGCATAATTCCAAATTGCCAGCCAGAATGGTTATATCAGTTCACAACTCCACCCACAATGCATTAATGTCCCAATTTTGCCACATCCCCTCCAACATTCATCACTCTCCCCTTCTTTCATTTTAGACAATCTGCTAGGTGTGAGTTGATACCTCAGAGTTGTTTTGATTTGCATTTCTCTAATTATTAGAGATTTAGAACACTTTCTCATGTGCTTATTGATACTTTTGATTTCTTTACCTGAAAATTGCCTATTCATGTCTTTTGCCCATTTTTCAATTTGGGAATGGCTTGATTTTTTATACAATTGATTTAACTCCTTGTATATCTGAGTAATTACATCCCTGTCAGAGTTTTTTGTTATAAAGATTTTTCCCAATTAGTTGTTTCCCTTCTGATTTTGACTACATTGTTTTTGTTTGTACAAAAGCTTTTTAGCTTAATATAATCAAAACCATTTAATTTACATTTTGTACTTTTCTCTAGCTCTTGCTTAGTTTTAAAATCTTTCCTTTCCCAGAGAGCTGACAGGTATACTATTTTGTGTTCACTTAACTTATTTATAGTTTCCCTCTTTATATTCAAGTCATTCACCCATTCTGAATTTATCTTGGTGTAGGGTGTGAGATGTTGATCTAAACCTAATCTCTCCCATATTGTTTTCCAAATTTCCCAGCAGTTTTTGTCAACTAGTGGATTCATGTCCCAAAAGTTGGGCTCTTTGGGTTTATCATACACTGTCTTGCTGACATCATTAACCCCAAGTCTATTCCACTAATCCTCCCTTTTATCTCTTAGCCAATACCATATTGTTTTGATGACTTCTGCTTTATAGTATAGTTTAATATCTGGTACTGCTAGGCCCCCTTTCTTCAAATTTTTTTTTCATTATTTCCCTTGATATTCTTGATCTTTTGTTATTCCAAATGAAATTTCTTATAGTTTTTCCTAATTCAGTAAAGAAGTTTTTTGGTAATTTGATAGGTATGGTGCTAAATAAGGTAAATTAATTTGAGTAGAATGTTCATTTTTATTATGTTAGCTCATCCTACCCATGAACAGTTAATGGCTTTCCAATTGGTGAGCTCCAGTTTTATTTGTTTTGAAAGTGTTTTGTAGTTGTTTTCATATAATTACTGTGTTTGTTTTGGTAGATAGATTCCCAAGTATTTTATATTGTCTAGGGTACTTTTAAATGGTGTTTCTCTTTCTATCTCTTGCTTCTCTAATGTGTTGGAAATGTATAGAAATGCTGATGATTTATGTGCATTTATTTTGTATCCTGCAACTTTGCTAAAGTTGTTGATTATTTCTACCAGCTTCTTAGTTGATTCTCTAGGATTTTTTAAGAAGACCATCATATCATCTGCAAAGAATGATAGCTTAGTCTCCTCATTGCCTATTTTGATACCTTCAATTTCTTTTTCTTCTCTAATTGCTATTGCTAGTGTTTCTAGTACTATGTTGAATAATAGAGGTGATAATGGGCATCTTTGTTTCACTCCTGATCTTATTGGGAAGGCTTCTAATTTATCCCCATTGCATATAATGCTTGTTGATGGTTTTAGGTATATACTGTTTATTATTTTTAGGAAGGGTCCTTCTATTCCTATACTTTTCAGCGTTTTCAATAGGAATGGATGCTGTATTTTGTCAAAGGCTTTTTCAGCATCTATTGAGATAATCATGTGATTTTTGTTGGTTAGACTGTTGATATGGTCAATTATGTGGATGATTTTCCTAATGTTGAACCATCCTTGCATTCCTGGTATAAATCCCACCTGATCGTGGTGGATGATCTTCTTAATTACTTGCTGGAGTCTCTTTGCTTGTATTCTATTTAAGATTTTTGCATCTATGTTCATTAGGGAGATTGGTCTATAGTTTTATTTCTCTGTTTTTGGTCTACCTGGCTTTGGGATCAGTACCATTTTTGTGTAATAGAAGGAATTTGGTAGGACTCCTTCTTTGCTTATCATATCAAATAATTTGTATAGTATTGGGATTAGTTGCTCTTTGAATGTCTGATAGAATTTACTTGTGAATCCATCAGATCCTGGTGATTTTTTCTTAGGGAGTTCTTTAATGGCTTGTTCAGTTTCTATTTCTGATATGGGATTATTTAGGTATTCTATTTCTTCTGCTGTTAATCTAGGCAATTTATATTTTTGTAAATATTCATCCATATCTTCTAAATTGTTATATTTGTTGCCATATAATTGGGTGAAATAGTTCTTAATGATTGCCTTAATTTCCCCTTCATTATAGGTGAGGTCTCCCTTTTCATCTCTAATACTGTCAATTTTGTTTTCTTCTTTCCTTTTTCTTATTAGCTTGACCAGTACTTTGTATATTTTATCTGTTTTTTCAAAATACCAGCTTCTAGTCTTATTTATTAATTCAATAGTTCTTTTACTTTTGATTTTATTAATTTCTCCCTTAATTTTTAGTATTTCTAATTTAGTTTTCATCTGGGGGTTTTTAAATTGCTCGCTTTCTAATTTTTTGAGTTGCATACCCAATTCATTAATCTCTGCCCTCCTTAATTTGTTAATATATGCACTCAAGGATATAAATTTCCCCCTGAGTACTGCCTTGGCTGCATCCCACAGAGTTCGGTAGGATGTCTCATCATTGTCATTCTCTTCAATGAAATTGTTGATTGTTTCTATGATTTCTTCTTTGACAAATTGATTTTGGAGAATCATATTGTTTACTTTCTAATTGGTTATTGATTTGCTTGTCCAGGTGCCCTTACTAATTATTATTTTTATTGCATTATGATCTGATAAGGTTACATTTATTATTTCTGCTCTTTTGCATTTTTTTGCAATGTTTCTATGCCTTATGACATGGTCAATCTTTGTGAATTGTACCATGTGCAGCTGAAAAGAAGGTGTATTCCTTTTTGTCCCTATTTATTTTTCTCCACATATCAACTAAGCCTAATTTTTCTAGTATTTCATTCACCTCTCTAACCTCTTTCTTACTTATTTTTTCGTTTGATTTATCTAGATCTGAAAGAGGATGGATAGTATAGCTACTCTTCCCTCTGCAGGTTGATTACACTGTGAGTAAGGTTTAAATACTACCTCTTAATGCTCTCTTCCTCTCCTTCTTATAATAGTATTTGTCCCCTCTCCTTCCCATGCCCTCTTTGTGTGTAATATAATATCCTATTTTTCTTATTCACTCAAGTTTCTCTTGGTTTCCCCTACTATTCACCCACCTCTTTCCCACCCCCCCCATAGCATCTTAGACCATTTAGTATTCCACCCTGTCCCTGAGAATTATTCTTCTGATTACTATAATAGTGAATACTATAATATTGAATAGAGTTCACTACTGAGAATTATACATAGCATTTCTCCACATAGGAATACAGATAATTAGATCTTACTGAGGCCCTTAAAAAGACAAATTTAAAAGTCATGAGTTTTCTTTCTTTCCCCTCTGTTTCTTATTTACCTTTTCATGTTTCTCTCGATTTTTGTGGTTGGATATCAAAGTTTCCATTTAATCCTGGTCTTTTCTGTGCAAATACTTGGAAATCTTCAATTTTATTGAATGCCCATACTTTCCCCTGAAAGTATATAGTCAATTTTGATGGGTAGTTGATCCATAGTTGCTGGCCCAGCTCTCTTGCCTTTCTGAATATCATATTCCAAGTCTTGTTGTCTTTTAGCGTGGAGGCTGCCAGTTCTTGTGTGATCCTTATTGGTGCTCCTTGATATTTGAATTGTCTCTTTCTCGTGTCTTGTAAGATTTTTTCTTTTACTTGGAAGCTCTTAAATTGGCAATTATATTCCTGGGCATTGTCTTTTCTAAGTCCAGTGTCAAGGGTGATCTATGGATCCTTTCAATGTCTACATTGCCCTCTTATTGTAGGACTTCAGGGCAATTTTGCTGAATAATTTCTTTTTATATGGAGTCCAGGTTTCTATTAATTTCTGGTTTTTCTGGAAGACCAATGATTCTCAAATTGTCTCTTCTAGACTGGTTTTCTTGGTCTGTCACTTTCTCATTGAGATATTTCATGTTTCCTTCTATTTTTTCAGTTTTTTGACTTTGTTTTATTTGTTCTTGTTGTCTTGAGAGATCATTAGCTTCTAATTGCTCAATTCTAGCCTTTAGGGACTGGTTTTCGGCTATAATCTTTTGGTTTTCGGCTAAGATCTTTTGGTTTTCGGCTATGTTGTTTTGGTTTTTGGCTATGATCTTTTGGTTTTCCTTTTCAATCTGGTCATTTCCAGTGTTCACTTTGCTTATCAGTTCATTTGATTTCTGAGCCTCACTTTCCAATTGCAAAATTTTGCCTTTTAAACTGTTATTTTCTTGCCTGATTTCCTTTTGAGCTATTTCCTATTTTTCTAACCAAATCTTGTCCATCTTTCTCATCATCTCAGTTTTGAACTTTTCAAGAGCTTGTGACCAGTTTTCATTATTATTTTGGGAGGGTCCGGATGCTTGTTTGTTCTTCCCCTCTATTTGCTCGGTTGCCTGGATTTTCTCTGTGTAAAAGTTGTCGAGTGTTAAAGATTTCTTTTTCTTTTTAATCTTTCTTGTCTGAGCTTCCTGATTCTGGGTAGCCATTGTTATCCCAGCAGCTTCTCAGCTTTATCCTCGCACTCAGGGCCTGTCTGCAGTCTTTTGGGTCCTGAGGTCTGAGTTCTGGTTTTTCTCAAGGTCAAACCCCCTGGTGGACCCCCTTCCTTGGTCCTCTGCTGGAGGTTCCTTTACAAGTCTCAGGGCGCTGCTTCCACAGTTGTATACCTGTCTGCACTGGTTCCCCACTCAGGGTTTCAGAGTCTTCGCTCATGCTCATGCTCGTGCCTGTGTCTGCCTCCACTCACGCCTTTGCCTGAGCCCACGCTCTGCACCCGTGCTCAGAGTCCGTGTGAGTTCTTTAGCTTTTTGGGGTCCTAAATCTTGCTGCTCTCAGGAACAGGCCCTGGAGCTGCCAATGACTCAATGGGTGCCCCAAACTTGCTCTATTTCTTTTTAGCTGGCTTTGGAGTTATAGGTGGTATGTGTGGAGGGGGTGGGGGGGTGGTTGCTCAGCCCGCGATTTAGTGAGAGCTGTTTCACCTCTTTATAGCATGGAAATGTCCCAATTCCACATACCTTCCCCACTGCGCCCTGTTGTGGGTTCCCTCCTTTCAACTGGGTTTGTTTTTATGTCTCCTTGAGGAGTCTTATATGTTTCAGTCAGGAGAGGTTAAAAGCTGTTTTTTACTCTGCTGCCATCTTAACCCAGAACTCCTTAGTAAATTCTTTCTTCAATGTTTTGCTCATGGCTCGTTTGATCTCACTCTTCCCTTCTGAGACCAACTCTTCTTTGTCACCATAATAATTTTCTATGGTTAGGGTTTTGGGATTTTTTTTTTGCTATTTGCTAATTTCCCTAGTCTTTTTTAAAAAATCTACTTTTATCTTAAAGGTAGGCTCTTTTCATAAGTTAGAGAGGGCATTCTCTGAAACTTCAGTGTTTCCTTGCTTCTACTCTCAGCTGTAGCTCTGGGTTTCTGAAAGTTTCAGTTTTTCTAGGGTGGTAAAATATCCTATGGGCTGGGAGCTCTGAAAAACCACCTCCTATTGCTGATTATATCTCTTCTAGAGACTACTGATGGCTTGCACGACTCGGAGCACTGTGAGCTACCTTGTGCCAGAGCATAGGACTTCACCTTGAGCCTGAGCAGGGGCTCTTGGTTTGTCTCTGGGCTTACATAGTCCATGGACACTGAAGACTGCTTTGCACTGGCACTTAGGGCCTCACTGCCTGCTTGAGTAGGGACTCTGAGCCTTACTGTGGGCCTACATCAATCAGGAGAATTACGAAATGTCTTGTACTGGGACTTGGAACTTAGTGCAGACTTGGGCAGGGCATTGGTTCTCCCTTAGCTTCACAGTCACACTGGCAGACTGCCTTGATCTAGGGTTGCAATGGGGTTCAGGTCTTCACTGCCTGCTTAGACAGAAGTTCAGAGTCTCTTTATGAGCTTACACCAGCCTGGTGCACCATAGACTGCCCTTTGGTGGAGTTTGGGACCTCACAGCAAGCATAGTCAAGGCCTTTGGGCCTCTACTTAGGCTTGACCAGGCTAGGCACCTGAACTGCTTTATTCTAGGCCAGGGTACGCATAACTTAGTAACTCTTTGGGCTTAGTTTCAAATTGTATTCCAAAATGGCTTTACAGTTCCTCTCAGAATGTATTAATGTGCAGTTTATGCATAACCTCTCCAAATTTGCATTTTTCTTTTCTTATCAACTTTGCCAATCTATTTTTACTGTTGTCTTGTCTGGGGTCATGATTATTACCCATCTTTTTTTTTTAATTCTGCAGAAGAATAATAGATTTTTCTTTAGCACATTATTTTAAATCTGTGTTTCTGTTTTAAATATATTTCTTGTGTAACCTCTTCTTTTATGGAGATCAATTCCCTATACTTCCAAAAGAGGTGGGACAAAGTTGGTGAAAGCAGAAAATAGATTTATATGTTTCAATCTCTGGGCATTTTTAGCCTCCAGTGTCCAGACAGAGGATATGATAATTCCAACCGACCTTCAGGGCCTCAAAGAAAGAAAAATTCAGAGAAGCAGCTGATGTATTGAACTTAGATTATGTTCTAATTTCTTTTTACACTAGAGTCTGAGGAATTTCCCCCTTTGAATAAGATGCAGTGCTCTCTCTAGGGTGAACTGGTTAGCTCCCAGTGACAATGAAAAATCTCCTCCACTTTCTTTCATCTGATACACACATATATTCTTTGGTTTCTTTTTGCTATTGTCTTGGAAAAATAGGCTTCTTTTCTTTTTGCCATGTGTTTTCATTGTAGAACTGGTTTTCTGGTGAGAAGGAAGTCAAATCTTGGATATAAAAGCTTGGGGCCCCACTTCCTGTTTAATAATGTTTCTCTAGAATTTCAATGTTAATATTCATAACAATATATTTTCTGGGCACTCAAGTCACTTGATTAACTACCTGGGTTGTTAGCAGATCATCAAAGGATATATTATTTGAAAAGCCTTTTGCAAACATTAAGGTGCTTTGTAAATACTGGCTATCATCATCATCATCATCATCATCATCATCATCACCATCATTATTACAACAAAATATTTCCTTTATAGTAACCATTCAATGCAAGTATTATTAAAGCAATGTAATAGAAAGATCCTTAAACTCAGATTCAGAGCCTGGATTCAAATTCCAACTTTGTTATCATCTATTCAATCTATAATCTTGGACAATTTGATTACACTCATTATGCCTCTATTTTCATTTTTGTAAAATGAAGGAGTTAGTGGCCTGGAGACTAGCGAATCTCTAAAGTCTCTTTTATTTCTAAATGAATGCTTCCAGATCCAATCATCTGCATATAATGGATGAGGGACCAGAGGATTATCAAGATTAAGTAACTTTCCCAATGTCACCTGACTAATTTGGGGTGTCAGGGTTTCAATGCAAACTCATATTTCCCAATTCAAGTCTAGTATGCTTTCTACCACAATGCACCATTTTCTATAGTTAACTGAAATCTATCCCACATTGGATGATTCAGAATCAATATTTTCTTGTTCTTGATTCAAGAGGGAACAAAAAAAAACCCCCCACACACACACAGAGGAAAAAAATAAGAATGAAGTCTGGGGAAACTGTGGTGATATAAAGACACTTCTGGCACCCAGAGGATCATGGTACAGAGTTAATGAAACCAGATTCAGATAAAGGAAACAAGGATTCAAATCATGGCTTTGTTATTTACTAGGTTCTACTACAGCATGCTATTTTTTTATTAGTAAAAAATATGTGAAGAGATTGGATTCCTTTCTTATAGTTCAGTCTTTTCAGTCATATCTGACTATTTGTGACTTCATTGGGGGTTTTCTTGACAAATATCTTGGAGTGCCTTGCTGCATCCTTCTCCAGCTCATTTTACATATGCAGAAACTGCAAAAATTGGGTTAAGTGGCTTGCCCAGGGTGGCACAGCCAGTAAGTGTCTGAAGCCTGATTTGAACTCAGGAAACTGACATGTTATCTACTGTGTCACCTAGCTGACCCTTTCCAGTTACTGTCACCCTGTAATTTAGTTTTTTGTTTTTACTTGTTTTCATTTGACCCTGAAAGTACAGTGTTGGTGAGGTGCCAAGAAATTCCCAAGAAGTTCTAATACTGTTGTGTTAACTCTATATGCCATTTAGTGTATAAAGTACCATCTAACATTACATAGTATAGTGGAAAGAACATTGGATTTGGGATATGAAGGCTCTTTGAAATCCATGCTTTTGCCCTCTATTAAATGAATGTTCAAATACAACATTTACTCTTTTAAAAATATATTTTTGGTTTTTTTTTACCAATTACACATAATAAATTTCCACATGTTTTCCTAAATTATATGATTGAACTTATCTCCATCCTTCCCTTCCCTTCCCCATCCTAGTGCTGACATGCAGTTCAATCTGTCAGATATATATATATATATATGTATATATATATATATATATACATATTCATGCAAAATATATTTCCATATTGATAGTTTTTAAGGGAGTAATCTTATAAAACCAAAACCCCAAAACATAAACCCAAATAAACAATTGAAAAAGTGTATACTTTCATCTGCATTCTGACTCCAACAGTTCTTTCTCTTTTCTACTATTCTTTGTCTTAAATCTCTCAGAATTATCCTGGATCATTGTATTGCCACTAATAGCTAAATCTTTCACAGTTGATCATTCCACAATATTGCTGTTACTGTGCACAATGTACAATGTTTTTCCTGTTTCTGCTTATTTCACTTTGTATCAGTTCATGTAGGTCTTTCCAACTCTTTCTGAAATCATTCTGTTCATCAATCCTTAGAGCACGATAGTATTCCATCATCACCATATACCACTTTTTGTTCAGTCATGAACAAATGATGAATATTCCTTTAATATTTAATTCTTTACCACCACAAAAAGAGAAACTATAAGTATTTTTGTACAAGTAGATTACACACTTTCTCCCTACCCCCATGGCCTTATTGGATCTCTCCAAGATATAGACACAGTAGTGGATCAAAGGGTATGCATTATTTTTTAGCCTTTGGGGCATAATTCTAAATTGCCCTCCAGAATGGTAGGATCAATTCACATTCCCACAAGCAATGTATTAGTGTCCCAATTTTGCCACATCACCTCCAACATTTATTATTTCCTTTTTCTGTCATATTGGCCAAGCGGATAGGTGTGAAGTGGTACCTCAGATTTTTGATTTGCATTTCTCTACTCAAGAGGAAATTAGAACTTTTTTCATATGATTATCGATGGCTTTTATTTCTTCATCTGAATACTGGTCATGCATATCCTTTGATCATTTTGACAATTGGGGAATCGTTACTTACTCTTGTTCCATCTTAATTTTCCCATCTATAAGATAAGGAGGATGGATGTGGTGATCACTATGAACTCTTCCAGAAGTACTCTGCTCTTTGATTCTAAATCCTACTTTTAAGTCCTGAAATTCCATATTCTAAGATTCTAAGTCCCTTTACCATTATATTTTGGTTTAGCTCTAAGACCCTTTCCAGCTCTGATAATCTATATTCTGTTCCTAAAGCCTCTTTTGTCTCTGTAATTTTATGTTTTATGATTATAAGACACCCTTTAGTCCTAAAACCCATTATTCTCTAAAATAATTATCTTATGTAAGGGAGCATCAAACATCATTTTAAAACTTTCTTAAATCAACATTCAAGTGTTCCTTTTAGGTGCTCTTTCAGGTAAATAGAATGATATACTTAATGGGATTCATTTTTCTTTTTTCTGATCCTTCTCTCTGCTGCCCATCACAGCATTTGATTCTGACTTCACAAAAGGAGAGGCCTGATGACTTAAAAGTATACTCAGAGCATAAATCTCCTCTTAGATTTGGGAGAGAGAGAGACACACACACACACAGAGAGAAGCAGAGACAGAGATATTCTTGCTCTATCTCTATTTGTTCTTATGCTTGGCCTCCCTCTATCCACACTGTGACTAATTTAGAAACAAGTAAAATTAATTTTGACTTTTGCCACAGTGCAAGCGTGTTTTCACTCAGTGGCTTGAAAATTGGAATTTTATTCCTTTCTTCTAAAATCTCCCTCCCTGAGGAACTTTGGATAGGATGTGGGGGAATTGAACTCATGGCCAAGATCAAAAGTTCTGCAAAGAGTTCATTCCACAACCTAAAACCATTCATCCATTGCCAGAACTGAGAATAAGTCCAACTAGAAAATATTTATGGGGTCACTTGGACCTTTACGGGAAAAAATAGAAAGCAATCCTTTTCTCTCACCAAATAGGCACACATTTTTAGTTCACTATTACTTCTCTAAAAATTTGAATTAATCTGGCCCTATTCATTAGCCCTCTTTTCAAGTGTGAGGTAAGACTATACTATCTCTTGAAGGGAAGCAAAAAATCGGGGAAATATCTTTATAACAAAAACCTCTGACAAAGGTCTAATTATTCAGATTTGTAAGGAGCTAAATCAATTGTACAAAAAAATCAAGCCATTCCCCAATTGACAAATTGGCAAGGGACATGAATAGGCAATTTTCAGATAAAGAAATTAAAACTATCAATAAGCACATGAAAAAATGTTTTAAATCTCTTATAATCAGAGAAATGTAAATCAAAACCACTCTAAGTTTCCACCTCATACCTAGCAGCTTGGTTAATATGTCAGAAAAGGAAAATAATGAGTTTTGGAGGAGATGTGGAAAATTGGGATACTAATGCATTGCTGCTGGAGTTGTGAATTGATCTGACCATTTTGGAAGGCAATTTGGAACTATGCCCAAAGGGCTTTAAAAAACTGCCTGCCCTTTGATCCAGATATACCATTGCTGGGTTTTTACCCCAAAGAGATAATAAGGAAAAAGACTTGTACAAAAGTATTTGTAGCCACTCTCTTTGTTGTGGCAAAAAATTGGAAAATGAGGGAATGTCCTTCAATTGGGGAATGGCTGTTGAATTTTGTCAAAGGCTTTTTCTGCATCTATTGAGATAATCATGTGATTTCTGTTGGTTGGGTTATTGATATGGTCAATTATGTGGATGGTTTTCCTAATATTAAGCAATCCTTGCATTCCTGGTATAAATCCCACCTAGTCATAGGATAATCCTTGTGACAACTTGCTGTAGTCTTTTTGCTAGTATTTTATTTAAGTTTTTTGCATTGTTATTATGACATTGATCTTAGTATTAGTTATTGATCTTTAAGGACAGTTAATTTTGATAGGCTAACCATTAGGGTCACCTCATGATAGATGTTATATGAAACTGCTAGACACAGTTCCTTCCAACAACTATTTTTAATTGCTATCAGGAGAGGCAAGGAAAGAATAAGGAGGTAGAGATACTATAGGAAAACTCTTATTCTAAATCTAAGATTTCTAAATATATATCCCACCAAACTAATCTGCAAGGATTTTCTTCTTGTCCACCAAAGATGAACCTCCTTAATCTATTCCACCACTGTCTGCCTAAAACCCCAATTCTAGCTATCTAAAACATATTCTAATGTATAGACTTCAATATTCTTAACCTCCTTTAAATATAAATATAAATAAAAACTAACAAATTTCTTTCTCTAACTGTTAGTTCTGACTGCTAAAGCTAAAGATTGCTTTCTCTCACTCTCTGAATAGAGAGTCAGATCTCATGCTGTTTCCAGTGAGAGTCAAACAGTACCCCACTCAACAGCTGCACTCCCTTAGGAGAGCAGCTCTGACAGCAAAATCAAACTCTTCCTACCTTCACAGACATTCTTGTAAGGTTTCAAAGTTAAATTTAGCCAAAGTTTCTAACAGATGTTATCCAGAGAAAAGCCACATAGCACCTCTCCAGACAGTGACTCCAGAGAGAATGTCCCAGAATCTCAACTGCTTTCTCACAAATCCAATATTCCTTAAAGAGACCACAGTGATTTTCCCCCTGGTCTTGCATGAAAAGGGAACAGGGCAAAAATCCTTGCTCTGGTCTACATCTCTACTTCTAATTATACTATATAACTAATTAAACCTTATAGCATCTATGTTCATTAAGGAGGTTGGTCTGTAGCTTTCTTTCTCTGTTTTTGGTTAGCTTGGCTTAGGTATCAATACCATATTTGTATCATAAAAATAATTTGGTAAGACTCTTCCTTTGCTTATTTTGTCAAATAGTTTGTATAGCATTGGTATTAGTTGTTCTTTAAATGTTTAATAGAATTCACTTGTGAATTCATTTGGCCCTGAGGGCTCTCTTTTAGGGAGTTACTTGATAGTTTGTTCAATTTCTTTTTCCGAGATGGGGTTATTTAAGTATTCTATTTCTTCTTTTGTTAATCCAGGCAATTTATATTTTTGTGAATATGCATCCATTTCACTTAGATTGTCATATTTATTGTCATATAATTGGGCAAAATTCCTCTTAATAATTATCTTAAATTCTTCTTTATTAAAGGTGAGAATACCCTTTTCATCTTTGATACTGTTAATTTGATTCTCTTCTTTCTTTTTTTTTTTATTAGCTTAACCAGTACTTTATTTTTTTTCAAAGTACCAGGTCCTAGTTTTATTTATTAGTTCATTAGTTTTTTTTTTACTTTCAATTATATTAATTTCTCATTTGATTTTTAGGATTTCCAATTTAGTTTTTATCTGGGGATCTTTAATTTGTACTCTTTCTAGCTTTTTCAATTACAAGCCCAATTCATTGATTTCCTCCCTCTCTATTTGCTAATATAGGCACTTAAGGATATTAAATTTTTCCTGAGTACTGCTTTGCTGTATCCCATAGATTTTGTTATTTTGTTTCCTCATTGTCATTCTCATCAATGAAATGAGTAATTGTTGCTACAATTTGTTCTCTGACCCACCAGTTTTAAAGAACTAGATTATTAAGTTTTGAATTAATTTTAAGTTTGCCTCTCCATGAGCCCTTATTAATTATGACGGTTATTGCATTATGTGTAATTGGAATCTGAACCCCAGAACTACAATTCCCAGCACCCCACTCTCCTTCTCACATTACATGCTGATGTAGGCAGGATATAAATTTTTCTGTGGCCCCGTCTCTTGCTCTCTCTTCCTGTGATCCCATTTGATGGAGGTGATGTGAGGTAAGTGGCAGGAGAATCTACTTATATGGCTTATATTTTATTAGATAATTACCTTTTTTATTCCTTTACTTCAAGTGATTATTAATAATCTTTATAAAATATAATACTTGGAGCATTGGATATTGATTTAAATCTTACATTTATGATCTGAAAAAGGTACATTTATTATTTCTGCTTTTCTATATCTGTTTGCAATGTATTATTTAGTACATGGTCAATCTTTGTATATGTACCATGTGCTGCTGAAAAGAAAGTATATTGCTTTTTATCCGTATTCAATTTTCTCCAGATGTCTATAAGCTGTTATTTTTCTAATATTTCATTCACTTCTCTTACTTCTTTCTTATTATTTTTTGGTTTGATTTATCTAGTTCTGATAGGAGAAGGTCAAGGTCCCCCACTAAAATGTTTTTACTATCTATTTCTTAGTTTCTCCTTTAAAATTCTATAAAATATACCATTTGATATATATATATATATATATGTTAAGTACTGATATTTCTTCATTATTTATACTGCTTTTTTATCAAAATGTAATTACCTTCCTTATCTCTTTTAATCAAATCTATTTTTATTTTAGCTTTGTCTTACATTATGATTGCTATTCCTGCCTTCTTTGTCTCAGTTTCAGCCCAATAGATTCTGCTCCATCCTTTTACCTTTACTCTGTATGTGTCTACCTGCCTCAAGTGTGTTTTTTGTAGACAACATATGGTAGGACTCTGGCTTTAATGCATTCTGCTATCTTCTTTTGTTTTGTGGGTGAGTTCATCCCATTCACATTCATAGTTGTGATTACTATCTGTGTATTTCCCTCCATTTTGACTCCTCCTTTAATTCTAACCTTTCCCCTTTCCCTCTTACCCTCCCTTGTAGTGTTTCTCTTTTATTCAGTCTCTCCCCTTTCCTCTCCTTTATATTACTTCCCTTCACACCACCTCCCTTCTTATTCCCCTTTTACTATAGGGACTTTTGAATGCCCCCTCCAACTGCTCCCTCCCTTGTATTATTCCCACTCCTATCACCCTATTTCTTATTACCCTTCTAATTCTATGTAGGGCAAAAGACTATTCTGTACCCCAATGGATCTGACTGTCCTTCCTTTTCTGAGCCAATTGAAAGTAAGGACCTGTTGCTAACCTCTTCCTTTCTTCCATTGTATTGGTATTCTCCCCTTCCCTCTTTCCTTCTCCCTCCCACCCATGCTTCTTTATGTGATATATTTTACCTCTTTTCCAATTCTCTTAGTATTATGATCTTTTTTCACCCCTTGTTTTATTATTTTTTGACATATCATCTGAAGTAGCTTACCACTGCACCCACTATGTACTTCTTCTAGCTACTATGATAATGATAACATTTAAAATTTTTTTAAACCCTTAACTTCTGTATATTGGCTCCTTTGTGGAAGAGTGGTAAGGGTGGGCAATGGGGTCAAGTGACTGGCCCAGGGTCACACAGCTGGGAAGTGTCTGAGTCTGGATCTGAACCTAGGACCTCCTGTCTCTAGGCCCAACTCTCAGTCCACTGAGCTACCTAGCTGCCCCCCTAATGATAACATTTTTTAAGAGTTACAGATATCATCTTTCCATATAGGAATACATGCCATTTGACCTAATTGAAGCCCTTAAATTTTTTCTCTTTCTTATTTACCTTTTTATGTTGTTCTTGAATTCTTTATTTGGGTATCAAATTTTCTGTTTAAGTCTAGTCATTTTTTTCAGAATGCTTAGGAATCTTCTATTTTATTAAATGGCCCTGAAAGAATATAGTAATTTTTTTTCTGGATAGTTGATTCTTGGTTGTAGACCCAGCTCCCTTGCCTTCTGGAATATCATATTCCATGCTTGTCCTTCAGTGTTGATTCTGCCAGGCCCTGTGTAATCCTAATTGGGGCTCCATGATATCTGAATTTTTTCTTTCTAGCATATTGTAGTATCTTCTCCTTGGCCTGGGTGTTCTTGAGCTTGGCTATGACATTCATGGGAGTTGTCAATTGGGGATTTAATGCCAGAGGTGATCTGTGGATTCTTTCAAACTCTATTTTACCCTCACATTCAAGAATTTTGGAGCAGTTTTCTTGAATAATTTCCTGTAGTATGATGTCTAAGCTATTTTTTTGGACATGATTTTTGAGTAGTCCAATAATTCTTAAATTGTCTCTACTGGATCTGTTTTCCAAGTCATTCATTTTCTCATTGAGGTGTCCCATATTGTCTTCAGTTTTTTTCATCCTTTTGATTTTGTTTTAATATGTCTTGGTGTCTTGTGAAGCCATTAGCTTCTAATTGCCAAATTCTACAAATTCTAATTTTTAAAGACTGAATTCCTTCCAAGGTCTTTTGATTGTCCTTTTCCTTTTGGTCCATTCTTTCTTTCAAGTCACTCTTCTTGAAAATGTTTTGCCTCATTTTCCAACAGGACAATTCTGGCTTTCAATGCCTGTGCCTTTGCTTCCAAATGACCCGTTTTGCTTTTTAAGCTACTATTTTCCTTCTGACATTTTCCTTCAACCTGTCTTATTTGGTTTTTAAATTCCTTTCTGAACTCCTCCATAGCCTGCATGCAATTTTCTGGGTTTTTTTTTTTTTGAGGCTTTGTTTGATATTTCTTGTATCTTATCCTTGTCCATTGGTTCTTTTCTTTGGCCCTTACACCCACAGAAACTTTCAGTTGAAGCTTTTTTTCCCTCTTGTTTACTTATTTTACTTACCTTTTTTCCCTGCCTCATGGACTCTATAAACTTGCCCCTCTATTGATTTATTGAATCAGAGTATTTGAGCTGTTATGTCTTGTGGCTGGATCTTTTCTTTTCTCAGTTCTCTGCTATTATACTAAATTCATCTGGTTGAGCTAACCTGCTGAGCTAGCTTGCCCTGGGGCAAATTTTTCACTGTAGCCAGTGGGCTAAGGGTGTCCAGTCAGGTGGCCCCTCTAATTCCTCCATGCCAGTCCTTGTCAGAGACCTGAACCCTGTATAGTGGGTCAGAGGCAAATCCTTGTGGCTGTAGTATGTGACCAGGGCTCACACAGTCAGCCTGGTCTTATTGCAGGTTTCAGACCTGGGTAAGGGAGTGTGTTCAGCCAGCCTATCTCCTTTCCCATGAAAATAGACATACTGAGCCTACCTTTCAAGTTGTTTTTAGTAGGAGAGTCTCATGACTTCTTGTTGGGTTTGAATTTCTGTTTTCTTTGAAGTGCAATATAAATATTGGTTTGGAAGGATTATCAGAGAGGTTTGGGCTTCAGGTCCTCATAAATTGCTGTCTTGGCTCCACTGCTCCTGATACTTTTTGTGGCTTGCTCATTACAAGTGACACATGGCCCACTGCAACACACAGCCACATACTAAGCTAAACGAAAACAAGGAATATATCACTCATCTCTCTCTTTAGGACTCTGAGCATTGAATATAGGCCCCTTCAAAATAAAGACTCAATAAATGTACAGTAGATGGCTATGCTAAGAGTTGATATGTATCATGTCAAACAATTAATCTATGCCCTATCTTCCTCCAGTGTAACAATAGTTGATATTGAAATAGCATTTCAAAATTTACAAAGTACTCTTTTTGCATTTATTGTCTCACTAGGTCCTCATAATAGATCTGTGAGGAAGGTGATATTATTTTCCCTATTTTGCAAGTGAGAAAATGAAAGTGACTAATTCATGGTCACACAACCAGTAAGTGTTAGAGATAGATTTTAAACCACAGTCTCCATTGACTCCAAGTCCAGTGACTTTTCTACTATATCTTGCTACCTCTCAGTTTAACAGAGGGTAGGCTAGGGAAGGGGAGATGGAATTCATGCCTCACCTCTAAGTGAGTAGCTAGAAAAGAATTTCCATTTCATGCTTATTAGAACCTAGGAGCTGATTTAGCACCTTAATTCTTGGTACTATCCATGAGCAAGGGTTAGCAAATTTCTGTTTTTTGTTCTTCTCATCTGGATAACTCAAAGCTGCCCTCTGCCTGCTTGGAACCCCCTTTCCATCTGCCACCCCTCCACGCACTCTCACCCCTAGTCACCTCATCCTAGCCCTCTCTTCTTTTGGCTTCCCTTTTCATTTTGCTCTCTGAAGTCCTTCTCTATTGGTAACAAATTCCTCATCTTTTTAGATCTCCTCCTCATGTTTCTTCCATTTTTCAATACTCTTTGACCTTTAGTCTTCCCCTAAAGAAAATCTACCTATTGGCACCCTCTCTGTGGGTGGTTGCAACATCTTTTACATCTCTTGACACATAGGATCAGGGAAAAGAGTTGACATCCTTCTTGCCTATTATAGCCATTTGTAGACATTTCCTCTGCTGTAGCTACCCACCCCAACACCCCTTTAAAGTTCATTCCATGCTGTCCAGATCTTTACTGTACATCTTCTGTCATTCTCTGACTATTCTAATAAATTCAATTTTTAGGTACATGGACTTTTCCTCTGCAAATTTTTCCCACTTTGAATATAATCTGCCTGTCCAATTGTTCATCTTTCTCAGTATTCATGAGATTTATATTGATCTTCCTTAGTTATGCTTAGAAGTGTTGCTATTCACAGACATGGTGCCGCTTTCCACTTTTTGACTGAATTTTCCCCAAGAAGTGGAATTCTTAGCATATATAATGGGTCCCAGTTGGTTAGTGTTCTTGTTAGCACACCAAACAAAATGCAATGTTGATATGCTTGATCAGGGCAGGAGAGAACAGAGTTACCACCTTCCTTTGCTTGGACATCATGTTTTCATTACACTCTAGGATAGCATTAACATTTTTTGCCTTTCCTATCCCATTACTATCCTTAAAGTCCCCTAGAGCCCTCTACCTATTTTATTTTTTTCTCAGTAATTGCTACAGCCATGTATCCTCATAATATATTTATAAAAGTTGAAGTTTTGAACTCATATGTCATGCTTTCTATTTAAATTTATTTAATAGAATCTTATCTGTTTTGGCCCAATGTTTTAGTCTATATCTTTTTGCATCCAGTTCTTCCATCTAGTATACAAACCATTAATTCCTCCCAACTTTGCCCCTTCTGACAAAATGATGCTTTCAACTAAATCGCTGATGATAAAAATGTGAAACAGCAAATGGCAAAGATTAGATCCCTGGCTTTCTGTACTTGAAAATGTTCTCCAGATTAAAATAACATTAATCAAAATTTTAAGGATCTAATAATTCAAATAGTTATGAATCCACTTAATTGTATTATCATCTAGTGTAGCTTATATATACTCTTCTGGCTTATTCATAAATATATCACATTAAATGCTTTGCTGAAACCTAAAAGCTATATGTTCTTCCTATCCTATATTCATGTACTTTCAGGAGCCCTTTCTTTTTTTTTTAATTTTAAACCCTTAACTTCTGTGTATTGACTTATAGGTGGAAGATTGGTAAGGGTAGGCAATGGGGGTCAAGTGACTTGCCCAGGGTCACACAGCTGGGAAGTGTCTGAGGCCGGATTTGAACCTAGGACCTCCTGTCTCTAGGCCTGGCTCTCAATCCACTGAGCTACCCAGTTGCCCCTGAGCCCTTTCTTTTTGATAATAAACTTCCCTTCATCCTATCTCTTCTCTTCTCCAGACTAAATACTACTAGTTCCTTCTATAGATTCTTGCACAAAGAAATTTTCTGGCAATTGGTTTTCCAAAATTTGAGACAGATTTTAAAATTTACTCTAAGGTACTAACATTTTCTCCACAACTTTCTTAAGGTTAGATAATCAACAAAACAAGTCAAGGACTGATTTGTGACATTTGCTAATTTCTGAGGTTTAAGTATTCATGGTGACAATTTAACAATAGATTTTCTGGCTCTAAGCACCCTTGCAATGGTCACTGGTTCTCTGACATCTGGGTCATACATCCTCAGCCCTTTACATATCCATACCTTACCTTGTATATCCTTCATAAAATGTGAGACTAAGGAGTGAAAGTAATACACAGAAGAATAGACTTTAATATGTTGGGGTTTATAGCTGTAAAAGTGCCTGGATTTGCAGCATTATTCTCTTTGAATAGGTGATTTACATTTATAGATGTACAGGAAGAGAAAGAAAATAGATGAATTACAATGGAACTCTACTTTTCTTGTTCTTTTCTCCTCCTTAATGAGCTATTCAATAAAACATTTATTCAGCACTGAAATTTTCTCACAACAACCCTGCAAGTATTATCATTACTTATTTTCAGATGGGAAAACTGAGACTGAGGGGGAAGAAATGCCTTGTGTGGGATCATACAGATATTAAATAAGAGCTAGAATTTATATCCAATTTTCTTTTAACTTTATGTCTAGTTCTCTGTATTAAATTCTACTTTCAATCTACAGAAGAATGACAAAAGCAAGAAGAAAAAGTATGGATTCTGAAGGATTATTGTTGTAGAAAAATCAGCACAATAAAGCCAATGGAGCCCCATGGCTATGGACAATCTCCATGAAGTGAAAATAGTTTTTCTGTGAAGACCCCTCCTTGCTCAGGAATTTGTATTTCTTTCCTTTCCTGTAATTAATTAATGCTTTTCCATTATGATTTTTGAATTTTTTTTCTTTTTAGGAATGTATCCCTCTGGCCTACTACTACAACATTTTTTGCTAGAATACAGTTTTGTCAGAAGACCAATGAACTCAGTAAAGCACAAAATGTCTTTCTTATACTCATTTTTTCCCATTTTTCCATTTTCCTGAATTGCCCAAACCTGTAGGAAAGCTTCTTTCTTGTCTGTCTTTTGTCTGTTTCTGAGTATTTGGGGATGCTGTCCTGCTTTTTACTTCTTTAGGCTTCCTTTCTTCTATGCATTTCTTGGTAACTACCTTTGAAGTTCTGTTCTGTAAAGAACTTCCTCATTTGTTCCATTCTCTGATCTGAATTATCCCACAAGTATAGTGTCATGTATTGGCAATGATCAAAGCATTACTTACAGAACTTGAAAAAAATTAAACAAAAATTCACCTTCAGAAACAAAAATCAAGGTTTTCAAAGGTAAAAAGGAAAAGAAGTGTGGAGGAAATAGTCTAGGAGACTTTAGACTATACTATTAAAAAAATTATCAAAACTATTCAATACTGGTTGCCAACTGGGTTTTTGGGGGCCCCAGGTTACCTCTGTCCCATGAGAACTCACCCCAAGTGAAGTCCCAGACTCACCCATTTCAGAAAACAATAGACCTTAAAGTATTTAATGGTCGCAGTTCAGGTGGGACTAGTAGCCCTTATCAAATGTTAAATATCCTTTTTGTGTAAGTAGTTTCTCCCATCAGCCTCTCCCTGATAATCTTGTCTTTGACTTTTCATTTCCCTGTAGCCATAGTAAAGGCAATCAATCATACTTCCCTGTCCTTAGATCCCAAATGGTATATAAGTTCTCCAAATTCTATTATTCTTTGAAGAATTATCTCGCTGTTGATCCCCCAGAGTTGTTCCCAAAGCCCCAGAATCCTGAATCTGTTTAGCATTTTGGTGCCTGGATCTGTGTAGCAGCCAGTTATTATGAATCTATCTCTTTATTAAAGACTTGGTTTTGCTGACTACTTTAGTAGTACTGTGTTTTTCCAAGTTGACATGGTTAAAAAATGGAAAATTTGATCATTGAAACAGATTAACTCTAGGATACAAAAGGAATTGAATATAGTAGCTTAGGGATAGATAAACTAGCTAATGGAGTAAAGGATTTACTATTAGAGGAGAAGGGAAAGACATGCCTTTCAAAACTATGGATTAAAGGAGGAATTCTTTACCAAATAAGAGTGAAAGAGGATCATAGGAAAAATGGACAATTTTTGCTATATAAGCTCAAAATATATAGCAAATGCAAAAATCAATGCATTTAGTTTTAGAAGGTAAACTTTTAACTGGAAAAAAAGTTTTGCAGTAAATTTCTTTGATAAAGATCGTATATCTAGTGTAAGGATGGAATTTGTTCAAGGGGATGGGACAAAAGGAGCCAAAGAAGGAGTGGCTGACAGTTCGTGACAGTTGGTGACAGTTGAGACCAGAGGGGAATTCTTGGTAATTCTCCAGAAGAAGAAGGAAGAGAGGAGGAACTTCCAGCAGAAGACTGAGAGAGGGAGGAGAAAATCCCAGCTCTAATCCAGTCCTGAGGGCTTCCTGAGGATCTTTCTTTGGACAGTGAAACCCTGATTCCCTGTTCAAAGGCATATCATCGCTTCTCACCCAGCAAGACTTCAAAAAATGAGTTAGCTAAATTTTGGGACTCCATTTTGGGAGCAATCAATTAGGCTCCTACTCCCATTACCCAACCTTGCTGAGAGACACTTTCCAGTCTAACTTGCAATTATAGAGAACGATAGAAATAGAAACAGAAGGAGAAGAGGTGGGAGATGTTTAGGAGTGGGAACCCCAAAAGTTTCCATCCGAGTGATGGACCCCATAGAACTAGAGAAGAGGGCACCCCAAAATCCCTCTGCCCTTCACCCCTTTCCCCAATCCCTATATTGATATTAATAAAAGACATTTATTAGTCAGATAGCGTTCCAGAGTGCCTAAAAGATGAGGGGGAGGGAAATCACAACTTGGTCTGGCTGCCTCCATCTTGAAGCCAGACCACCCACTGTGAAGTTGACTGACTTCCAGGGAGGCTTGCATGAACCCCGACCTCATTCAGAATAGGATTTGGGTCCCCCATACCTCATCTTAAAGGAAAGCCTTGCCCCCAACTCCTGTGGGCACGACCATGCAGGTCATCCAGTTTAGGGTTGACACCCCTTTAAAGTCTCAGCAGTGCGTATTCAGCCCTGAGGAGAGAGCTGAAGGAGAGAGTCACCACCTCATAGACTTAGACTCTCTCCCCTTCTATCATAACATTAATTGACTGGCTCTCCTAATTCTTACACTGGAATACATAAGGAACTCATTCAAATTTATAAGAATAAGAGTTCTAAGTAGATAAAAAATCTAAGGATTTGAACAAGCTATTCTCAAAAGAAGAAATGAAAACTATCAATAAATGTATGAAAAAAATGCCCCAAACACTAACAAGGAGAAAAATTTAAATTAAAGCAACCTTGAGATTCTGCTTCATACCAATCAGATTGACATGTATAATAAAAAAAAATAAAAGAAAAAAATTATCAGAGGGATTATGAAAGGTCAGACATGTGATTATACTTTTGATGGAATTATGAATTTATGCACCCATTTTTGGAAACATTTTGGAACTCTACCCCAAAAGTCACTAAATCTTTCATACCCTAGAGATATTACTACTATTACTACTACAGCTACTTCTGCTGCTACTAAAACTTATTCCTACTACTACCCTCTCTACCAGACATGTACACCAAAAAGATAAAAGAGGAAAAAGATTTATATTTACAAAAATATTAACAGCAGTCATTTTTATTGTAGCAAGAGTTGGCTGACAAGGAGAGTGCCTTGGAAATAACTGAATACTTTATGGTACACGCATAAGATGAAATATTATTATGCTATAAAAATTGGCAGAAGGTTGGTTTGAAAGAAACCTGGTACCATTCCTATGAACTGATACAGAATGATAGTGAGCTGAACTAGGACAATTTATAAAGTGTCAATGACATTGTAAAGAGAAAACAAAATCTATGAAAGGCTTAAAATTTTTCATCAATGAAAAGGCCAATTGTGACTTTGGAAGACTAAGGATGAATCATATTTCTTACATCTTGGCAAAGAGGTTATGGTGTAGAATAATGTATACTTTTCAGTCATGACAAACATGTGTATTTGTCTTCTTCAGTTTTGCTTGCTCATTACTTTTTTGTCTTGATAGGTTCTCCATTCGGGTGTATAGTATAATCTGGACACAGTGCTTTTTAAAATGCATAAATAATCTGAACTTCATCTAATAGAGAGAGAACCTTAAGATCATGCCATAGGAGGATCAGTTGAAAAAAGTGCGAATGTTTAGCTTGGGGGAGAAAAGATTTGGAAGGAAATAATAGTTATTTTTAAGTTTCTTAAGGACTCATAGAGTGGACAGATTAATTTTTACTGTTTGCCCCAGAAGATACGGCTAGGAACAATTGTTGAAGGTTATAGATAGGGAGATTTCAATTCAGTTTTGAACTTCCTAACAATTCTAGTGGGGAGCTAGTTCAATAAAGTGCTAGCCCTGGAGTTAGTAAGCCTCATCTCCCTGAATTCAAATCTGCTCTCAGTCACTTACTAGTTCTGTGCTCCTGGACAAGGTATTTAATCTTTTTTGCCTCAGTTTCCTCATCAGTTAAAATGACCAAATAACAAACGACTCCAGTATCTCTGCCAAGAAAAGCCCAAATGGGGTTTCAAAGAATCAGACATGACTGAAAAATGACTAAAAACAGTTAAATCCCCAAATGGAAAGAACTTCCTCAGAATGTACTAGGTTCCCAAATACTAGAAAACTTTAATTGAAGATGACTCTTTGTTGGGAGATGTTTAGAAAGGGGATTTTTTTTTCCAGGCTAGATGGCCTCTGAAGCTCCTCTAAATTCCAAGATTCTCTGTGTCTGTGATATTAGTAATGGGGTTAATTGCAGAGACTGGGGATTATGGTGAGGTCATAGAATAGGATTAGGTGGAGTGAGAGAAAGGGAGAACTACAAAGACAGGAGATAGTGGTCCGAGAAGAAGAAGATCATGGAGAGGTAAATAATTTCAATTCATAGTAAAATCTAAGTCATAACCATACTACTTATACTGAGAGAGGGGAGAGATTCAGGACACAGAAGTGTAGGACATTAATGATCTAGGATATTAGAATACACATAAATGTGATGACTAAATTCAGCAAAGTTGAGGTCTGGACTTGTTATGGAAAGGAGGATGGTTATCTAGGTACTAAACTTCCAAGAAAAGAGAGTGACCTAGAAGGTGGTAGGTAACTGAAAAATAGATCTGTACAAGGTTATCTAGACAGAGAAAATGAACCTCAAATGGAGGGAGGTGACAGATATATTAGGAGAGAAATGTTCTCAAAGTGTTGCTTTGCAATCTTTCATCTTTTATAACTTTTCGAGGTATTATAAGCCCTCCTGCCTTGCTATCTTTGGAAGAATTCTTATAGTCTGCAATTTTCAAGTTTTGGAATTAGGGTCTTAATAAATCACCCCTGAGTAACTTAGCTCTTGCTAGAGAAATAGAATCACAAAAAGTCATATGGAGTGAAATGGTTTTTTACTTGTTTATTGGGAAGAATCCCTTGATTTGAAACTAATATCTCTTGAAAAGAGGCATCTCCACTCACGTACTAATCTGGTAGATTTTAGAATGTATAAGGTAAGACACTTCTGTCAATCCTCAAGACAATAGAGGAATAAGCAAACCTCCACATTAACAAGATGGGTAGTTAACTACATGGGTAGTTGCTTGTAAGCTGATTAGAATGAATGTTGTTAGCATCACGTTTTGAAGATTCCTGTTGGACAGAGACAAATTCTTCTCTCTGTTTCTCTCTCCATCCTATTGGATATTATACTAGAGAAGGCTTGTTCTTTTTTTTTTATTATTATTATAGCCAAGGTTCTTGAATTTCTTGTTCTTCTCTGGGGGCTGCATGGACCAGCTCAAGAATCAATTGGCAATCCTTTTTACATTCTTTTACTTTTCTTTTTGGTAGGGAGCAGTGCTACAAAACTAATCAACATATTAAGTAATCCTGACAGTACATGTAGTGTTCCACTCCTCGAATCTCCCATCTGTATAAGAAGGAAGGGAGATACTTTAAAAAAAAATTCTTTCCCAAGGTTAAATCTGGCCATAATAATTAAATAGCATTTAGTTTCAGTATTTTATTATTACAATTGTTATTATTGTTGTTTTTTAAATTTACATTTTAAAATTGTATATATGTTATAATATTAATGTTTCCTTTCATCCTCATAGGATCATAGCTTTAGGACTGGAAAAGAACTCAGAGGTCACTTAGTTTAATGCTACCATTTTACAGATGAGGAAACTGAGGCTCAGAGAAGTTAAAAGACTTGTGTGTGATCATAAAGTATCAAATTTGAGATTTGAACTGAGACTTTCTGACTCCAAATCCAGGATCAAATCCATAATATCATATGACCTATTTCTCTTACTAATCTCTGTGGGTTCTAAATACTCATTGTGACTATTTTTGTCCTATATATTTTTTTATTTTGTCCAGTAAATTTCATGTGTTGGCCCCTTTCACCATTTTAATTTCCAACTATAACCTTGAGATGATATTTAAATAACAATGTGTCATGAAAACAGTTATCGAGGTTATTATTTTTAAAGAAATCACTTTAGATGATGAAGATAAGATAAAGAAATCTTAGCCAAAAGATACTTTACAACAAATATCCAAACAAACCCTTTTACAAAGTACAAACCTCAAGAGAACATAATTATTTACAGAAAGCAGGGACTTGTCCTTTAATTTTTGTGATATGGTACTAACACTATTTGACCAGAGTTCTTTTTTCTTAAACTATTGAGACTCATCCTCTGACCTGACTGGGCTGCTACCCAGCCATTACCTTTTTACGTGATATTTCTGCTATTTTAACTCCCCTAGCTACTATAACTAAAATGGCATTGGGAACAGAAAATACATAGACTTTATCTGGCCTACTGTGCATAATGGCAGAGTATAAGTGGATGGCAGCCCTGTAGAAGTTATCAAGTGATAATTTGTTTTTCCTGAGAATGCTGGGATTCCATGAGTGTTAAAAGATGGAATGTACATAAGAGGAAGAGTTCTTGGTAAAAGAGCTAAGTAAAAAGTGTTGAGGATTCTTTTAAAGAGCACCATGGAAATGGGAGGTCAATGGAGAAGAAAAATTATGAAGAAGTCTTTGTTAAGCTATCAAAGCAAGGAGCTTTACGCTTTAACAATTTATGTATTTGAGTGACAGATTAGGGAAGAAGATCGGAATTTGATGGTCCAAGGACAAGGAAAGTACCCATTCATCAGAGTATACAATTGATAAGAGTGAGGAATTATTATAGATTTAAAATCAGAAAGGACCTTAGAGGTCATCTAATCCAATCTCTTAATTTTATAGATAAAAGATCGAAAGAGCCAGAGAACTCCATTGATTTACTTAAAGTCACATGTTCAGTAAGCAACTGAACTTGAGTTTAAAAGTAGATCCTTTGATCCCAAATACAGCATTCTGTTTACTGTACCTCTATGTAAGGAATGGATAGAAGTGGAAGCTGACAAAGTTATATGCAATGCATGGCAAGGGCTACCTTGCTCTCTTTGACCCATCTCCCTCACAGCTATGTGACCCATCTCCCTCACAATTATGTGGCAGAGAAAAAGAATGTTTTGGTGCCAGGGTTAAGAATTCTTCTAATCCAAGAAAGGGTAGCAATGGAAAAGACTTTTCATTTGCCAAGAGAATTGGGGCTAGTTTCTCTTACCTTCCTGGGATCATTCCATTTTTGAACAGTTTTAATTGTTAGTGATAAAGGAGGTTGGATGGTTGCTGTTTCCATAGTATCTATCTATGACTAAAATTCCCTCCACTAGCTGGTACTGAGGATGAAAAGTCTGATTTTAAGTATTCTTGGGAAAGACCTGTGGTGAAGGAAGCTGATAAGTGGAATAGAGGACTCGATTCCCTTTCACTGATTTTCGTATGTTCTCACTAGCTAGAAAAGGAAATGGCAAGCCACTTCTTTGCCGAGAAAACTCCAAATAGGGTCAAGAAGATTCAGACACAACTGAAATGACTGATATCCTCTCACTGCCCTTCTTCTTCCCATCAAAACTATTGATCTTCACTCACCCTATTGTCCACTTACTTGAGTCTGATTTTTTCCATGGGTCCAAACTTTCTTTTTCCAGCATATGTTTTTCTAAAATGATAAAATACACACATTCACAGAAACCCACAAAAAACACACAACATTCTATTGGCAGGCGACCCAAGTCCAACTTCAGCAGATGTTGAAAGTGTCAGCACAACCACGCGACCACCCGCCTTCCAGGACATTCTTGGAAGTTTGCCAATTTGCACAAACACGGGCTTTATCATGTGTACTCAGACTGCTGCTTTCCATCTTTTGGATTCCCCCTCATCTCTTATGCCCTGAGCCCAGCCAAAGGGCTCATGTCAAAGCTTAGACTTTGGTAGGATTTCTACATTATTTATTTATTGAAAAAGTGCTTATATTTCTAAAGAAAACCTTGGGATAAAGTTCAGGCTTTCTAAAGGATGGACTTGACCTGATTTCCCCTGAAGCTGCCTCACTCCCCCCTGTGTTCTCCTCTTTCACTATTTTCTAATGTACAGTTTCCCTGGAAGTCATTAGCAGGATTCTCCTGGTCCTTACCAACTCTTTCCATATGTATCTTCGGCATTATATTTCTCCATCTCTCTGAAGTCCATTGCTTGGTAGGTCACAGGCTCAAATATTTAGTACCTTGATGAGTAATCTCTGCACACTGCAGTTCTGCTGTTTATTCAGCTGTTGGTGTTCTCATAGGACTTTTTGGAACTGAATTTGAAGCACTGAGGAGGTTACATAAGGGTAAAAATATTCTGTTTCCAGACACAGAAGTCATAGAGCCTTAGAATGCTAACCTGGAAGGGGCCTAAGAACAATTAAACACAATTTTAGGTCTAGAAGGCATATAGAATACCAAATTGAAGAATAAATCACATTGTTGTAAGTTTTTAAAGATTACAAAGCTTAGTCTAATTATGAGGTTGTGATTACAAGTGATTGACCCATTTAACAGTTGATGCAACTGCGGCTAAGGGAAGTTGTGACTTCTAAGTATCTGAAATAGTAGATTTTAAATTCAGAAAGATTATTATTAATTTATCCTGTATAGAACTTATTTTACATAATTGTTTGCATGTTGACTTTCTCATCAGACTGTGGGTTCCTTAAGAGTTGGGGATATCTTTTGCCTTTCTTTGAATTTACAAAACTTAATATGGTGCCTGGTACATAATAGGTGCTAAATAAATTTTTATTGACTGACTCATTTCTTTGTATTATAATTCTAATATTCTAGCTACTATGCCATGCTGAATCTTCAGAGAGAGAAAAGAATATTCATAGGATCATAAAGGTAGAGTCATGAGGACATTGGAAATTATTTAATTCAATCTGAACTATACAGTCTACAATTCTTCAAATTTACAAAACTTTGCAAAGGAGGAAGCAAGCCCAAAGAAATGTAATAGAATATAATAAAAAATAGCATTTATTAAGTGATTGCTATGTGTCAGCAGCTATGTGGGTATGCTAATAGAAAAAAAAAGACAATCATTGCCCTCAAGGAGCTTATATTCCTTGAAAGGAAGATAAAATACATGGATAGGAGAATCTGTAGATACACAAGGAAGGTGACTTGATCTATAAAATGGTCAGTCTATATGACCCTTCTAGGAGCCATGGTTGTATGTTAATATTGAATTGTTTATTGTACCCAAAAGAAGAGATAGAAGGGAATGAAGATGAAGATGGGGGTAGTTATGGTTGTGTATAGATGGAGGGCACATGGCAAGTTTTCTCACTTCTTCTAAGTCTCAGTGTCTTACTTATCAGACAACTTTCAGTATCCTTTGCTAAATTTTTTATCCATGTCACATTAACTGTGGTTGTCCCCCAAGATTCTATCCTGGGCCATCTTTTCTTTTCTTTCTACATTTTTTGACTTGGTGATCTCATCACCTCTCATTGTTCAATTGCCATATGATTCCAAAATCTATATATTTAACTTTGATCTCTCTGAATGAAAATTATGTTTTACCAAATGTTTATCAGACAATTCTCTTTGTATGTTCCATAGACACCT
Organism: Gracilinanus agilis; assembly: GCF_016433145.1. Classification (NCBI taxonomy): domain Eukaryota; kingdom Metazoa; phylum Chordata; class Mammalia; order Didelphimorphia; family Didelphidae; genus Gracilinanus; species Gracilinanus agilis. The sequence continues at coordinate 417,107,211 of NC_058131.1, forward strand.
TCAGATCAAGATGGCCAAAACTCATTATCACCGCCACAACCTCTCCACCCTACCTGAAACCCACCCCTTCAAAACTTACATTTATTAGTTTAAATACTATCATCCTTCCAGTCAATCAGGTTCATGGTTTCATGCCATCAACAACTTTTTTTATTGTTAATTTTCTTCCACTGGAGTATCTATGGTCTTTCTCCATTCCTCATTTCAGGATTTAACAATTCCTTAAGTTGAAAACCAGCTCCTTGAAAAAATCTTTGCATTAAATATCCCTAAGTTTCTGATACTTAAAATATATAGGCAACTAACAGAACTATATATGATCAGAAGCATTCTCTAATAATAGTCAAGGGTTATGAACAAATAGTTCCAAAAAGAATTGAAAAGTATTAACAACCACATGAAAAAATGCCCTGAATCACTAGTAATGAGAAATGTACATCAGAATAACACTGAGTTTATAACTCACATCCAGAAAATTGGTTAAAATAATGAAAGACAACAAAAGTCAGTGTTGGGGGGAAAGATAAGCACACCAATGCATTGTTGGTAGAGTTGTGAATTAGTATGACCATTCTAGGAAGTAATTTGGAATGATGTAAAGAAAATTACCAAATTGCCCAAACTCTTTGACTCACAGATTTCACAACTGGTTTGACTAAGAAGAGTGGAGTTTACTCAATTCTTTGTTTTTGTTTTTTCTGCAAAGGAGAATGACTTTTGCACTAGAAATGATAGAATAAAAATGTTTAATAGGGTCTTAATACCCAATATAAGCAAGAAGATAGTAGGAAGGCACTTATCTTGTCCTTGGTCATCATCAACTTTTCACACTCACTCATCCTATATATCTGATCACTTACCAAATTTGGTCATGTCTTCCTTCACAACATTTCTCATATATACCTCTTTCTGTCCTCTCACAGAGATACTGACCTAGTTTATGCCCTTTTCACCTCTCACCAAAACTATTGAAATTGTCTTCTAATAGGTCTCCTGCCTCAAGTCTCTCCCTAATCTAAGCTATTCTTCACATAATTATCAAAGTAATTTTTCTAAAGTGTATATCTAATCATGTCACTATACCAACACTATCATCAAACATGTAATGCATAATAATAAACATAATAATCTCCAGTGATTCTCTTTATCCCTGTAAAGAAATATAAAGTCCTTTATTTGGCATGAAAATCTCCTCACAATCTGACTCTCTTTCTACCTTCTTATTTTTTTTATACTTTACTCACTTCCCAGAATTCTATAATTCATCCATATTGGTATACTTATTATTCCTCAAGCAACATTGCTACATATCCTATCTTGGTGCCTTTGTACTGCCTGAGTCCCTTGTTTGGAATATTCTTCCATGTCATCTCTACCTCTTAGAATCCCTGGCTTCCTTCAAGATTCAGTTCAAACACCATCTTCTGTAAGTTTTTTAGAAATACCACCATCCCATCTAACCTGCAATAGCTTTCCTTCCCCTTTTAAGTTTACCTTCCAGCTACAGTGATATATAAATTATCTAATATAAAGTAAAATGATTAAATTTATTGATTTAAAAAACTATTATTAACCTTTTAATACAATTATTTTCTTTTTTTGCTGCTATTGCTTATGTTTACCTGATTTGGCATTGAGTTCATAAGATTCTGACATGTATCCTCAATTGTTCATCATGTAACCACACTTCTATCATATTAGATATTTAGCATCCACATAGTACATTTTTCTAGAGTCAGAGTCCTAGAGTCAGGAAGACCTGAATTCATATCTGGCTTCAGACTTTTACTGGTTGTGTGAGCCTTAACTTATCCTCTTAACCTCAGACTGATTCAGTTTCCTCCTTGGTAAAATGAGGGTTATGATGCCACTTACCATTCAAGGCAACTGTGAAGATAAAATAAGATATGTGCGAAATGTTTTGTAAAACTTAAAGTAATATATAAATGCTAGAGATAGTAGTGATGGTAGTAGCAGCAGCAGTAGTAATACCTTTTTGTGCCTTGATTTCTACCCCAGAGGTTTTTAATAAGATTGAAATAAGGTGAGTTCCTAATCTACTAAAGCATGTTTATCACCAGTTTTTGAATAAATTTCTTAACATTTCATGACTTACAAGGGCATGGTACAAGGTCATATTTTAGTATTTCATCTCCATTTGCAATTGGGAACAATTCTGCTTTGAAATAGCATGCCATTTTATTTATTAGATTTCCCCATTCCTTCAGTGGACTTCCATGCCCAGTGGAAGTTTAAATACTCAAAACATTTTAGGGGGGATGTTTAATATCTGATAAAGACACTTGTATCTTGCAGACTTGCCTAGACCTTTTCTGACAATGTCTTTGTTATAGCCTTGAACAAAAAAAAACACAAAACCAGTTTCATCACTAAAGATAACCTTTTTCAAACCTTCAGGATTCCAGTGTTTGTATTGTCTTGTCTATGATAAGCATTTTTCTTCTTTGCAGAAATTAGAAGCTATTTTAAATAGTCTATGTCACACTACAGAGGAATCAATAACAACTCTTCAGTTGTCAGTTCCCTCTGAAAAGCTTTATGTATTTTCTGGGGATTAATGAGTCTGCTTTTCAGCAACAGTTAATTTTTAGCATTGATTTTCAGTTTGTGACCACACTTTCCTTCAGTGGGACTGATCCTTTCTCACTTCAAAGAGCTTGGATATCCCTTGAAAAGTTTGACTTCCTCATACCAACATCCATTGCAATGTCTCTAACAGACAGTCACTGAAGTGTACTCATGTAGTATTGCAACTTTTATGTTTTCTTGGAGTAATATATATTATTAAAAGTCCCAGTTAAAAAATACCACAAAAGAGAACAAAGCCTCCCCACATTTGTGGTATAAAATAAAGTACTCAAATGACAAAGACCTAACTAAAATTAGTAGCAGAGTAGTTAATAAGAGTCCAAGACTTGAGAATTCTAATCCGAGTTGCCTTCTAGTCAGTTCCTCAATCACCTTCCCTTTTCAGTGACAGAACCAGTTCTGCTTAGTTCCTGATTACTGTCAAGCTTGCTTTATTATTGGGAGAATGTAGGGGCAGAAGACAAAACTAATAACTTCAAGAAACAGAGTTGCACTGGGAAAGTATGGCTAGCTCTTGACATTGCATAATTTTTTTCCTCTTTTAAATATCTCTCAGAGCCCTTGCTCATAATTCCCTTAGGGCCAAAGAAAGAAGTCCTAGAAAGCAAGATTGTTCATATAGCTACTTTAGAAAAGAAAAAACATTACTAAGATGAATATCTAGGATGACTATTTCAATGGCATTTTTAGGTTCCATAAAGGAAAAAAAAAACAAAAAAAAAACTTCCTTATACTAACCAAAAACTATTTTTTCTGTCAGATTTGCATATTACCTAATCCTGCTCATTATTTTTTCCAACAAACATTTAGTTTTGAAAATCCCTTTTACTTATTATTACAATTATGGTTCTTTATGGTCCTTATATGTCTTCCAAACCTACATTTGCCCTTAAGGAAAGTATGTGTGAAAGCAAAACTATTAAATGTCTTATCCCTTTTCTTCTAAGTCATTCTTAGTCTGCAAAACAATTGATCACTTCTGGCCTCATGAGGACGTCCTTTTCTCTGAAGAATGGGCCACCACTGAAAAGAGAAGGGCAGCTACTGCCCTGTGTATAAGAATTGGCTTAGACCGGGCTTAGACCAGAGCCATCGTCATGCATTTGCTGGCATAGATTGAGCAGGCAATCTCAGTCACTCCTGGGTTGATCATGGTGGCAAGAATGAAAACAAGCAGCTTCAGTTTCCCTAAAGACAGTAATTTGTGAACCCACATCAGAACCGGAATTTTCTTTTACCTTTGTATAACACTGTATGATGTAATGGGAGGGGCACTGATTCTATTGAGAGTCAGAAAACCTGAGTGCAAATACTGGCTCAGCTCCTTATGACCTGTGTGGCCCCCTGGACAAGTCATTTCAGTTCAGTGTCTTCCAAGGGACTGTCTCAGAAGGCAGGAGTTGCAATAGAGATCTCATATTTTCCACCAGCTGCTTTCCCTTCTTTATAATCATCTTCTAGGGGGCCTTAGCATGAAAATCAAGACAAGTCTGTCTCGCAAATCTCTGGTGATTTTCTGTTTTGTTGTTGTCGTTTTTCTTTCCTGTAAGCTTGGAAACTAAAGTCTGTTTCATGCAAAATGATTTGGTTTTGAAAGTCCCAGGACACATGTTTATAGTTTGCTCATTAGGACAACACAACTTACCAACATTTCCTTCACAAGTGACCTTTAATGAAAGCCCTGTAGGAGACATCCGGAAAACTTTCTTCTTGCCCCGGCATTGCCTGACACTGAATTTTGAGAACCTGGGAACATCTGTGCCAAACCCAAGGAGAACTCTGGTACTGACTCAGCATGACCTAGGTTACCCTCCCCATTTATCATGGGGAGACTGGAGATCCCATCAAAAAAGCTATGCTAGGAATATTTCCTCCCCACACATTATTCATAGGGAGTCAGAGAAGTCCATCTTTCTCTCCAAGACATGTTGTCAGGATAACTCTTAGGATATAAAGTTAGAAGGATTTAGACCTTTAGGGTTAATTACATCACTCTTTGCTGGGGGGGGGGGTGGGCTGGGGAGGAGGGTGGTAGCTAAGTGCAGCAGTGGATAGAGTCCCAGGATTTGGAATCAAGAAGACTCATCTTCCTGAATTCAAACTCAGCCTCTGACACAAGCTGGCTGGGAATCCTTAGAGAAGTCACTTAACTCTGTTGATTTCAGTTCCTCATCTAAAAAATAAACTGGAGAAGGAAATGGTAAACCATTCCAGTATGATTGCCATGAAAACACCAAAATGGGAACATAAAAAAATAGGACATGGCTGAAAGGACTCAACAACAAAAAACACCAACCTATGTGTATTAGAAAAGCAGAAAATAAGACCTGAGACCTTAAGTGAATAGCTGAAGATCAAAGAAAGAGTATTGGTATTTGGGGAAGAGATCCACATTCTGCTACTTGAACCATATGCTTTTAGAAAATGATATATGATGCTTTTCTTATTGATTGTGAACACTCAGAGAAATGACTGTTGTTTTTTTTAAAATTGTTGTGTTTTCACTTATTAGGCAATTTATAAGTATTCAAATTTAGAGTGCCAAAGGACCTTTAAACATGAAACTGAATGTCAAATCTGGAAAGGGCATTAGAACAAAAATAACAAAAGGCATAGTGCCTGGCTGCTGAACTTGGAGTTGGGAGAAACCTGGGTCCAAATATGCCTAGGATACATCTAACAAATTTAATTACGCTAGTAGAGCACTGGTAGATCCTCATGATGTAAGAAAATCGATTGTTAATAGCTACTTTAGAAGCTTTAACATACACACACCTCACTTTCTGTCACATACAGTGTGGTTGCTATTTTTCACTAGAAATCACTCAAGAGAAGTTGGAGTTGGGCATTCTTTGTTCCTTCTATTGAAGAAAGTTTCATTGTTCATTATTTTTTATAAACAGAAGATACACAGTTAACAGTTTTAAAAATTAAATTGAATTCAGTCTATTGGAATTGCCTGGAGGCTACCTCATTTTGGAGAATGTCATGGTAGACTGTTGTGAGTCTCAAATGAAAGAGTAGATATATAGATATGCATGTATGTTAAGTGCTTTGACAAGCTTGAAGTACGATGCAAATATCAGTTAATACTATTTGGGAAAAGTCTTTGACTAGACTCCAAAACATGATGGAGATAAATAACTCCCAAGGCCATGTACCTAGCAAGTTATTAGAACTAGTTGTCAAACCAAATCTTCTGACTTTTAGCTAATTACTCTTTCCTCTACCACTTAGTAGTGACTTTGAATATTTGCTTTCTCCTCTTTGGGTTTCTTTTTCTTCATCTGTAAAATAAGGAAGCTGAGCTAGATTATCTTTAAGGTTCCATCAAAGCTCTTATATTTTGTGATTCTGTGCATTCCTACTTTTGACACTCTAAGGCAGCTAAGTGGAGTAACAGATAGACAGCTAGATCTAGAGTCAGGAAAAAACTGAGTTCAAATCTATTAGACATTTATCAACTGTATTACTTAAGCTCTGCCTGCCTAATGTATTAAAAAGGGTGATAATAATACCAACTTCATAAAGTTATTAGGATTAAAAGAGATATTCATAAAGTTCTTTTCAAACTTTTAGCACTATCTAAATATTATTATTGCAATTGATTTTCTATTAATATGGGAGATTACAGAGCCAGAAAACCACATAGCCTTTCTTCTGAAAGCAAGCCCACCAACCAGCCAAGAAATGGCTAAGCTGGCTTTAAAAGAGTTATAGTCCAAGAACTTCATTGAAATATTATCTAGTAACATTTGGTATTTCTAAATAGTGTCCTGGATTGAAGGAAGTTCCTTCCTAAATAGTTATTATGAAATTGTAAAGAACATTCAAAAAAAAGCCAGACCTTGGAATTTTCTATGCTTGACATGCTTTTTCTCCTGTCATCTCATTCTATAAGGGAAGTTTTCTTCTGGCCTGCCATACTGTCTATGTAAATAGTTCACATTTATGGAACACTTTTCTGTTCCAAAGCACTTGCCCCTCCCTTATATTCTTTGATCCCTATAATGACCCTATGGAGATATAGGGAACAAATATCACTCTCCCTCTAATTAAAAAAAATTTTTTTTACTTCAAGAAATCCATTTTGTCATTGGTGAGGATATTCTCTCCATTGACCCAGTTGACAACTTCTCTATACCTTGGTAACCTATCTTTGTCAGCTTCTGGGTTATGGCCAAGTCTCTGGAGATGAGGCTCTTTCTAATTAACTAGGCTCTTTCTTGGACAAGAAATATACAATTGGTTACTGGGCCAAAATGTGAAGGCTTTGTAGTTTAGTAGTTTCTACAAGAGTTCATGCTCATTAGCTTTTGAAGGGCCAAGGCCATCTTTGTCTTATCATACTTAAGTAAAGGTCAGTACTTGTGGATGATGATGGCAAAAAAGATAAGGAAGAGGGGAAATCCTCTCAATAAACCTTGCCAACTTTACTTTCTCAGTTTTGAAATCCCAATCCTTGACTGCTGAACATTTGTAACTCATGGTTTACTATACCTGGGTAGTTCCAGGAATGCTTTTCAGTTCACCCTCACCATCTTATTGTAATCTGCGCTACCTGTAACTGCTAGACATCACCCATGAGGAAGTTATATTTTGACCTCCCTTCCCCTCACCAGCACTTCTAGCTCTGAAATTATAATAAAAGCAGTATTGTCATTGCTCCTACAAAAGGCAATCAAACCCTATGGCTCTACTCACCATCCTTGTGGTTTTTAGTGTACATTATTGCCTTTCCTCTGTAATTTCAAGGACCAAATTCCCTTCCCTAGTCATCTCTTCCATCCAAATATTGGCTCTTCAAAAAGAATATAAGCTCTATGAGGTCAGGAGATTCTCCTATTTGGGGCACATAACAAACATGAAAACAAAAAGTTTTCTTTGATTCATTCATTCCTGATGCGGCCAGAATCTTTTCTGTTCTGAATTTTCTGTATCTATTTCAGTTTCTCAGATTTGATTACCTTGAAGAAACTCTCATACATGTTTAACCTGGTCTTATGGTCTACCCTTGAGGGGATGAAAAATCTTACCATAACTCTTTTAGGTGGAGATTATCCCTCTCACAAATCAGGAGCACATGTCCCAAGGATTTCCTAATTATGTGTAATGGGGTATAGCTGTTGTACAGTAAAATGAAAAGGAAAGGAGACCCAGAGAGAAGTAATTCATCTGAGGTCAACAGTCAGTCTAGGATTAGTATCAGCATTCCAAGGACCTTTGGGCTTCCACTGAACCAGAAGTTGCTAAATTGTCCACATTCCTTCTTGGTCCTAATATTTTCCGCAAGTTTCCATTATGACAAAAGGATTAGTGTTCTGAAATTTAACTAAGTTATTTTCACATAAACCTGAAATTTAAAAATGGGTTTTCTTACTTCGGTTCCTTTACCCTTTCTATACCATGAGATCCTTCTTTTTGAGTGTCTAGCTTCTTTTGAAAAAATTGGACCAATCAGCTATAAACATATGACTTTTACTAAATCTATTCTTTTCCCACTTCTTGCTACCATTCCTGTTCATATTTTATCCTAGAGAAAGTAGAAAAAACATATTTTAGTGGTCATATCTTATATTTTAGTCTCTCCATCAAAAGGAGCTTAATCATTTGGAGATAAAAAGTTCCTATATTGTACTTACAGATCTTCAGAAAATATTAAATGTGAAAAATATCATATTAACCTTATTTAATAATTCAGATTAGATCTTCTCATATCAGGCAAACATATCCAGAATAAGCAAAAGTTAACTGTTGTTAGGGCATGTCTTGACCTTGGAAAACAAGGAGCCTATAAAAAGAGAAAGTTATGCAATGTGCCCTTTCAGAGTTGTGAAGAGAAAAAAAAAGCAGCTGAAGGGAATAAGCATTTAGAGTCTTAGAGGTTCCAAAATCAGATTAGGGGCTTTCTCTCTTCTCCTCTCTTCTTCTCTTTCTGTCTTTCAATCTGTCTCTCTCTCTCCTCTCTTTGTCTGCCTTTTTTTCTTTCTCTATCTCTTTTCTCTGTCTCTTGTGTCCCATTTCATCTTTTCTTATGTCTCTCTCTTGGTCTCTTTTTCTTTGTGTATATATGATATATATGGTATATATGATATGTAATACATATATGATATATTGCATATAATACATCCCCATGTATTATGTATACTCTAACATATATATGTGTATATATACACACAGATGCATAAGCTGTCATTTAGTGTCAATGCAAATTCAATTGTCATATTATGTTACATGGTAAACTAGGCCATTTAAAGAATGGGACTGGGGATGTTTAATTTGGAGAAGTTTGGAGGAGACAATTCCTTTTTTCAAGCATTTGAAGGATTATCTTTAGATGTTATGTTGTAGGCAAGAGAAGGTTCTCAAAAATTCAGGGTAGATAGGTTGAAAGCTATTAGAAAATAAAAGAAAAACCAAATCTACAGTTTTTCAATAGAAATTTACACATGAAACCTTCTGTAAAATATTCTACAAATATGAACTAGCACCAGCAGCTTGAACAGTATCAATGAAAGAAAGCAAGCTCAGGAAAGAGAAATTGAAATTGCCAAAATGCTGTCATTCACATCTCTTGGTTTCATTATGTTGAAGAAAGGGGTTGGTCCAGATGATACTTGACCTCCCTTATAGCCCTGACATTTTATGTTCTATAATTTCTAAAGTCTCTTCCAGGATTGCTGTTCTGTGTTTCATAGTTCCAGCTCAGGAAGAACTGGATAGAAAACAGAATAAGGCAAGTAGAATCAGGTGATTCTATTTGGGAATAATTGGAAAAAAATCAATCCTCCAACATGAATATCTTCATCCTCATAGTAACAGCAGATAGACTGAGTAGCTAAGCTCTATTGTTCTGATCCAGTGCGTCACTTCTTTCACTTTGGCAATCAATCTACTTAAGACCCCTTTCTAATGCTGGCATGAGGGGACATGTTAAAACTCTGTGTCATGGACTGGTTAGAATTAGCCACTATTTGACTGTGTGCAATTATTCCAAGTGCTAAAATGTAGACCCACACCCAGGCTGTAAAGAAATGTGGTAAAAGGGGCCCTGCTGCACTGAAGGTTGGTCTGGAGCCATTATCTCTCTGTAAGTGGGGTCTGTGTGCCAGCAAGCAAAGAAAACTGTGTACCCTTTGCTGCAAGAAGTTGTTTTGAAGCTTGAGTTAAGCACAAGAGAAAGTCTTCCAAGAATCCTGGTTCCCACCATCTGTGATCTCATTTTCTATAGTGTTCGAAAATAGATGTTTATGTTATGACCACTCATTGGCAAGGGAGAAGCCGAGTGGGCCCATGCAGGAGCGAGCGCCAGGGAGCCTGCATAAGGTTTACTGTAAAAACAGTGGGGATATTCTGTTAACTTGAAATCCCCAAATCAGTAAACATGCCAATTAAAAGTGTAATTAACTCAGGACTGGAAAATTCAGAACTGAATTGCTTTTCACAGTTGAAGATACCTTTTATTTATTTATCTCTTTGGGATGGGGGAAGGGACTTTCGTTGGGGGGG
>NC_058131.1:417117401-417153185 GCF_016433145.1 Gracilinanus agilis
GGAAGGGACTTTGGGGGGGGGGGGGGGAAGTAGAGTAGAGGGTAGGAAAAAGGAAATCATTAAAAGAAATTAAAGCTGGAATGAGAGCCACAGAGGAGACCTCACCCTTACCCAAAGTTTGAATTCCCACTATAACATCCCTGATGAGATGGCATTTAGGTTCCCCCTGAAGACCTGTAGTAATGGAGAACTCAGTACTTCCCAGATAGCCTTTTCCTCATTGTATACCTCCAATTACAAGGAAATTTTTAATAATGTTGAGCCAGAATCTCTCTCTGCCACTCCCTTCCCCCAATTCCCATATACTTAGCCCAAATTCTGTCCTCTTGGGCCAGGTAGAACAATTTAAAACTCTTTTTTAAGTGAAGAAAGAATCACAATTCACAATAGAATGAGAAAGGGCATTTATATCAATTAAACCTTATAGAAGACCCACTATATGCCCAGTATTATGCTATAGAAGGTCTAAAAATGGAGAAAAGGAGATATGGTGCTTGAGTTTCTGTTGAAGAGAAAAAGATTAAATTGTTCAAATAATTCAAGAAAAATGCAGAAAAATACAATATTATCAACTGTAGGAAAATGTGGTATGGGGCCTTGCTCAGAATAAGGGCTCAATAGTGGTTGCTACAGCAAATAATGATAATATTTACTATAACATATACACTATGTGCTAAATATAGTAAATATATGATGCTATGCTAATAGTATTTACTATAATAATAATAATAGCTTACATGAATATATAAATTCTTTAGCTGGCCATTTAAAGAGAGGCAATGTGTCATTATAGTAGTATTAGCAGGAGCAATAGTAGTAGTTGCTATTATTGCCAAATAATAATTATATAAATTGCATTTACTCAAGGTGTCTCAAAAGACAGAGTGCAGTTGTAAACTTGAATAAGCCTCTGTCTATATGTATGCACCTGTATACATATAGAGTCTGTCAACAAGCATTTATTAAACCCTTTGTGGAAAGACAAAGTGCTGGGGATAGACAAGAAAGTCAAATAGTAACAACAACAATAAGGAATATAGCACGTGAATTATTTAATGCATAAAATATATAGAGAGAATAGATAAAGGCAATCTGAAAGGGTAAGGCATGGGAGACTGGGAAAGGGCTCCTGTAGGATATGGAGCTTGAGATGGGTCCTGAAGGAAACTGAGACAGAAAAAAGGACAAAGGGACAGCAATGGCAAAGGTAATGGAAGGAGAGATGGAGGAACTGGGAATAGGCTGGTGGAGCTGGATCAAAGAGCATGTGAAAGGAAGTAAATGTGGGAGCTTGTGAAGACCATTAAATTCCAAAGAGCAAAATTTATATTTGATCCTGGAAGCAAATGGGAGCCACTGGAGCACAGTGAGAAATGGGTTGATATGGTCAGACTTTAGAAAAGTTGCTTTAGCGGATGAGCAGAAGATGGATTGGAATGAGTAGAGATTTACTACAAGATATCCATTAGAAGGCTATTTTCAGTGATCCAGTTGAGAGGTGGTCAGGGCCTGAAATAAGGATTTGGTTGTATAAGTACAAAGAAGGATGTATTTTAAATAGAGATTACAATGAAAATGGTAGATGGAGTATGTGCAAGTGATGAGTCATGGAAGAGGCAGATTGTAATCCTGTGTAACTGGGAGGATGATGATGATTATAATAATAACAATAATAGTTACCATTAATATACAAATTTTTTAGGCAAGGAGAGACAATGTGTCTATAGCAGCAGCAATAGTCATTCTCATTGTCAAGTAATAATTATAAATTACATTTACTCAGGGTGTCCCAAAAATCTTAGTGCAGTTGTAAGCTTTAATAAGCTTCCGTGTGTGTGTGTATAGAATATTTGTCTATTAAGATGCATTTATTAAATACTTTGTTGGGAAGATGATAGTTCTTGACAGTACTAGGCAAGTTTGAAACAATTTTGGCAGCATACACACAGCACGTATGTATATATTTATGCAGTCTGTGCAAAGTCATGGAGGCAGGAAATGGGATGGGCTGCACGGATGTATCTAGAATAGCAAGTCAGCCAGCCTGGCTAGGGTATACAGTGTGTGAGAGGAATGAAAATCGAATCCATCTAGAAAGGTGGACTGGGGCCAGATTGTGAAGGTTTGCTTTATATGCCCCAAAGAGGAGTTTCGATTTTGGCAATGGGGATCCGTTTTATGAAAAGAGTGACATGTCAAATTTACACTATGGATAGAAGCATATATTTTTTGTTGTCTGTGTATGTTTAATTATGCTAATAATTTTCCTAATATTGCACCCCTAATATAACTCATTGTTGTTCTTTATTTGTTTCAGTCTTTTATGGCTCTTTGGGACCCCTTTGGAGATTTTCTTGGCAGAGATACTGGAGTGGTATTCCATTTCCTTCTTCAGCTCATTTTGTAGCTGAGGAAACTGAGGCAAATGGGGTTAAACGAGTTGCCCAGGATCATAAGCAGTAAGTTACTGAGGTTGGATTTGAGTTCAGGTTTTCCTCACTCTAAGGTACAGTACTCTATCTACTATTTTACCTCACTGACCCAGTATAGTTCTAAGTTAGTTATAATAAATACATTAAAAATATTTCTATAGTATTTTTGCTAATGTTTTGTTTAATATTTTTGTTTTGATATTTGCCAGTTAAACTGATATGAAGTTCTCTTTCTCAACTTAAAGAAGTTTTATGAGATATTAATTACATTTACACAGAAGCACAGAGCCCGAGAGTTAAAAGGGAGCAGGAACTCTAAGACCACCAATTCCAAACAATCTATGCTATAAAATACTTGAAAAAATGGTTGTTCAGCCTTTGCTTGATGACCTGTCAAGGCAAGCTATTCTACACTTGGACAACCTATTCCTAACAGTAAGCTTAAACCTGCCCCATCCTTTCTCCATATGACAGCACTTCAATTACTTGAATGTGGTTGTCATGTCCCTCCTGAATCTTCTTGACTTCAGGCTAAACATGCCCAGTTTCTTCAATCAATTCTTGTGTGTCAGGAATTCAAAGTCCTTCACCATAGTGTTTATCCTGTGGGCTTTCTGCATGTTGTCAATGTCCTTCATAAACTGAAACATCTAGAATGAGTACAATATTCAAGGTGAGTTTTGACAGAAGACTATTATTTCCCCTATTCAGGAATTTATGCCCCTCCTAATGTAGCTCAAAATACCATAAACTTTTTTTGGGGGGGAGGGGTAACCCATACACCATAATACCAACTTACATTGAGTTTCAATAGGCTGAAAGTACCAAATCCTTTTCAGAATAATTCCTTTTTATCTATGCCTCCTACATCTTATATTCATGGAGTTAGGTGTGTTTTTTATATAAGATAAGACTAATGAATTTCATCTTATTAGATTCAGTTTAATGCTAATCTGGCCAACCAAAATCCATTTGGATTCTGATTCTATCATCTAATGTTTTAACTATACTTCTCAACTTTGTGACCTGTACATATTTCATCAACATTATCAGTGATAAAAATATTAAGCATCTGAGGACAAAGAACAGATTTCTAGGGTACTCCACTGGAGACCCTTCTACTACATTGACACTTAACCATTACTAATTCTTAGAATAGCCATCCAACCACTTACAAATCCATCTTTTCTCAATCTCCTCTAAAAGGATCTTATGAGATACTTCTAGTAAAAATTTTACTAAAATCTAAGTAAACAACTTGACAGTATTCCCCTCATGCATCAGTTTTGTCATCCTTTCAAATATGGAATGATCTTAGTCTCATGTGACTTACTCCAAATTATCTCTTTGTAATCCTTTTTTCCTTTTCTAGATATTCATCAACCAATGCTTTAATGGTGAGTTCTAGAAATTTCCCAGTAATCAAAATCAAACTCTAGGGCTTGTAGTTTGCCAATTCTGTTTTCTTCTATTTTAAAAACAATTGAGAAATTTATTTACCTTTCTCCAAACTTATAGTAGCAAGTTGGCTCAGTAGATAGAATGCCCAGCTTGGAATCATAAAGGCTCATCTTATTGTGTTCAAATGTGATTTCAGAAATTACTAGCTGTGTCATCTTGAGTAAGTCACTTAAAACTATTTCCTTCAATTTCCTCATCTATAAAATGAGCTAGAAAAGCAAACAGCAAGCTACTTCAGTATTTTTGTCAAGAAAACTCTAAATGGGGTCACAAAGAATCAGATATGACTGAAAAACTGAACAAGTCAATTTGTACTTCAAGGAAGCTAGGTGAGACACAACTTAAACATTTATGGCAACTTCCTCATATCCACGATTCTTAAGATGTCGCTAACAATGCTCTGTGATCATATCAACCACATTAAGCAGGACCTAACAATATAGGACCAGGTTAATCTGGGCCAGATGGCTTGAATTCATCAAGGAAAGGTAAATTCTATTTTTTCATCTCCTTACGTCTCTTGGTTATCAATTCCTGTAAGTCATTTTTGTTCTATCATTTCCAGTGCAAACTTTTCTCTCTGTTATCAGTTATCATCATCCTAGAAACTCTAAGCAGCAGTCCTATCTCTACTATGATTCTTATTTTTCTTTCAGTATAACTAAAAAGGTCCTTTTGTTGTTCTTAGCTTCCTTTGCCAACTTCAGTTTGAGAGCTCTAGCATTCCTGTCACTATTTGTTACAAGACTATACCTGGCACTCTATCCACTGGACCATCTAGCTATTCCTCCTCACATGATTCTTAATCTAAAATGTTGTACTGTCCTGCCTCAATTTTATCTATCCTCGTTATTTTACATAAAGTAGGCCCTTACAGAACCATGATGTTCATGATGTTCATCTTGTTTGCTGCCAATTGTGGATAGGTTCTTTAGGCTATGGACTTTATATAGTCAACTTCCAAGCCCATCTAGGTCAAGATTAACCTCCCCCCCCTTTATTAGTTAATTCATAGGTTTCTCTTTTAAAATTAGTTTATTTAAAATGTCTACTTATTTGTATTATTTTTTGAAGTACATATTTATAGATAATCATCCATCATTTGATTCTTGGTTTTCATTATATATGATAGTCTTTAATAATTTTGTTTATTTTTTCTTCATTGTGAACTTACCCTGTCCATTTTTCACATTGACAATTTTATTTTCCCTTCTCTTTTTATCAGGTTAGCCAAAGGTTTATAGATTTTGGTAGTCTTTGCAAAACTCTACCTCCTTCTTTTATCAGTTTTATTCTATTCTTTTATTCTTCATTTTATTATATTGCTTTTTCTAATATCTAGGATATCAAGATATTTCTTACTTCCTCACTTCCCTGTAGCCTGTATGCAAGAGGATGAGTCCCTATTCATCTTCCTGATAGCTCTAAGTATATTTCCTTTTCTTTTCATGGTTAGTTTTCAAATGTCCATTTATAAGCATCTACTCCAACGTTCTGATCAAACTATGACTTTTTATTAGAAATTATCTTATTGATCAGAATCAGAATCTTCTCTCTAATACTTATCAGCTGTATTAGTTAAGGCAAGTATCTTTACTGCTTATTTTTTTCTAAAGATTATATCTCCTTTTTAAACCCTGGCTGGAAATTCAGGGACTACTTATAAATCCATTCTCATTATTGACTGGCATGGAGCCTTTGCTCTACTCTGTCTCCAGATAGGGTCACTTCACCCCTTCTTAGGTCAGATCTTCCCTCCCTCACACCCAGCCTAGGGGTTACCATATTGGGACCGGACTTAGGGCAGACACCCAATTTGCTCAGCCTAGCTGAAGCTCAGAGCTCCTAAGTTCAACTTGTCCACCAGTCTTACTCTCTCTGGTAGCAATAATAACAGGCATGTGCCACCATGTCCTACCACTAACTTTGTTGGGTTTCAGATAACTCACCTCAACTACCTCACTTATAATAATATTATAATAATTTGTAAACATTGATCTAAATAAATGTGAGTTATTATTGATGATAAGAGTTATTTTCTAGGACAGCAAGGTGGCACAATAGATAGAATCTTCTGGTCAAGAAGACTCATCTCCCCAAATTCAAAAATGACTTCATACACTTCCTGGCTATGTGACTGTGGGCAAGTCACTTAACCCTGTTCATCTCAGTTTCTCCATCTATAAAATGAACTGGAGAAAAAAATGCCAAACCACTCCAGTACCTTTGCCAAGAAAACCCCAATTGAGGTCATGAAGATTCGAACATGACTGAAAAACAACAGAATAAAAAAAAGTTATTTTTCAATGAATTATACCTTTTGGATTTATTATCCAACTTCCTTTTTTAGGTCACACTACACATTCCTTCTTTTAAAATGATAATTTGCATTTTTGTAAAAGTTAATCATTTTAATCATCAATATTGCTAGCCCCACTACCAGCCCCACCTTCCAAAATACTTTATATTTATTTTGCATATATTATGTGTTGGCATAACTGTATACTACATAGATTTTGTTTCCCAAATATAATTTAAGCTGCTTGGGGAATTCATTGTTCTCCTTCTATTCTCAGAGTCTTGCACGTAGCATGGATTTAATAAAAGGTTTGCTTGAAAAATATATTAGTAAAATTGTGTTCAGCTTAAATGAGACAAACTGTAGAGATTACATGCTGACTTTAAAAAAATGAAATAAGTTCCAACAAAGATATATTGTATGTCTATATTTAGTGAAAGAAAACAACAACTTTACAATTAGAATCTAAAATTTAAGTACTTATAGTGCAGGGCAGTTCAAATGAAGAACAAGCAGCTCATAGAAATAGTTTTAACAACACTAACAAAGGAAGGAGGGGGAAGCTGGGTGGCTTAGTGGATTGAGAGCCATGCCTAGAGATAGGAGGTCCTAGGTTCAAATCTGGCCTCAGACACTTCCTAGTTGGGTGTGACCTTGGGCAAGTCATTTAACCCCTACTGCCTAGCTCTTACTGCTCTTCTGCCTTGGAACCAATACACAGTATTGATTCTAAGGTGGAAGGTAAGGGTTAAAAAAAAAAAAACAAGGGAAGGAGGGAAAAAAAATTGCTACCAACCAACAGGGTTGGTTTCAGGGTTTGGTCTCTTTGGTAAAGTAAGCAGCACATTATTACAGGTGGCAGAGGGAGAGCAGAGTATCTATGCTTCAGTTGAAGACCCAGAGGCTCAAGATACACACACACACACACACACACACACACACACACACACACACACACACACTAAACATATACATATAGTGTGATGCAATATGTATGGAGAGAGAAAATCAGAGATTAAAAGCTAATATGATAACAATAGTAGACTGTACTGTGATCTATAAGATCAATAAAGTGAGACTAAGTTGCCTAGAAAATAGTGAGAGACAAGGGACAGAGAGAAGGAAAGTTAACCTTAATTGTGCTAATCAAATAATAGCTGAAAAGGAGAGAGGTATTGATGCCTAGTTTCCAAAGGTATTAGTTGTGGCATACATGTATCCTCAGGACTCTAAACATACTAGTCTATTGGATTTTCACTGGTCAACAATGGATTAAAGGGGAGAAGAAAGATAAAGGATTGGGATAGGGACTCAACCTGTAATTTCATTAATTTAAAAAACTCCTAGATGAGGAGTGTCTTTCTACCAAAGCAGTTCCTCATCTTCTCTGTAATTTATAGTCTTAGAAAGTTTCCTAGAACATTGAGTAGACATTACATAACTTGGCATGCTTTTCACCAACAGTATGTGTTAGAAGTGAGACTTGAACTTAGATTACTCTGGTTCCACAGACAGTCCAACATATTCTGCCCAAACTCAATAATATACTGCATATAAAAAAACACATTAACAAATATGGGCAAATGAAGAAAAAATAGATGATGTGATACAGCAAAAATAGTACTAAATTTGAAGTCACGAGGATGTGGGAGAAACATATCCAAGTTTGTAGCAGGGTCTTGTCCCAAGAATGGGAGACTCAAATTCTGTTCAATCCAGAAGTAAGAAAAGAATTTTATTTGAAGAATAAGTGGGTTTTGGTGGTATAATAGCCTAATAGCTGGTGGAATAGTCTGGGGCTAATCAGGTAACCTTAGGGCTGATGGATAAGCCCAGGGGATAATAAAATAGACTCTTTGGAGGTAATAGTATGTAGTAGCAACTCCCGTCTAGAGCGGCAGCTTCCTCCAAGGAGTGGAGCTTCTACTGTAGAGTAGCAGCTTCCATTGTAGAGTGATAGCTTCCACCGAGGAGTGGCAGTTTCCTCAGAGGAGTGGTAGTTTCCATACCCTGTAGATCAGGGTTGGCATATTTATTGGGATCTGATAGCTTAGCATCTCCCTTTCCAAACTTGTGTAAATGGAATTAACTCTAGCCGATTCATAGTCAAAAAATTCTACTCATCCTAGGCATAGAAATGATATAATCCCCTTAATGGGGAGGGGAGATGAGTTACCCACACGTGACAATAAGTAACAAATCAAGAACAAGGGACTGCCCTCTGGGCAGTCCAAATCAGTGTAGAGACTGCCATTTGTCCACTTGAATTAGAGGTGGACCCACAGGAAGTGAAGAGAGACAATATCTCTTCAAGTATGCTGGTTACTTCCTGTTGAGGGAGTTCCTGCCTTGAACTCGGTGCTGAAGGATCTCCTGAGACCACAGACAGCTTACACTCTGTATTGTCATGTGGGTAAGTTAGGCTGACTTCCTTGGCCTACCTAGGCCACTTCCAAACTCTGCCTTAAGTAGGCACCAGCCTATCTGGTTGCTAGGCCTTGCGGCTTGCAGCCTAATTTATTTAGCCTTTTAACCTTCTCTCTCATCCAGGCCTCCACAGGCCTGGACTAGCCTCTCCCTTTCTCTTTATTCCCATACCTTTACCTTCCTAATTGTAAATAAACTGCCTTAACCCGATGCTGACTTGGGTCTGATTTAATTACGGAATCAACCTGAATTGTTGATTCCTGGCAGCCACACTTTAAATATAAATACCTAAAATCTCCCTCTTACAAACTCAGGTGGAGGTATGTTTTGGGGTTTGCTGCCATAGGGAATAAGGACCACATGCAAAATTTGGGAGTCTTCTGGAATACTGGAGTCCCCAGTGTGCAGGTACCATGTTCCTTCATTGTCCACCTTGTCATCATTCGTTAATGCTGGAGAAGTCTTGCCTCCCTTCTAGAGTAGAAACAGAGAGGAAGTGAATGTTCTCCATTGGACCACTATAGGTAATTAATTATTTCTAAGAACAATATAGGCAATTAATAAAACAGAGCAGGTTCAAAGTTGATGCCTAGTATAAAATGTTATAGATCCAGTACACAGAGTGGATAATTGAATCATCTACAATTAATACTTCACTAAGGCTAAAACTACAGATTTTTCTATTGATGTTTGACCAGTGCTAACTAGTGAGAAATGAAAGATTTTAGTGAATGAGGGTCTTGTTTCTATTACTGCCCCTTACTGCCTATTGTCAGCCCACGTCAACTAGACTCAGGTTCACATACGACCATTGACTACTATCTGTGTGATCTTGGAAAAATCACTCAACTTTTCTGTGCTTCAGTTTCTTCATTTGTAAAATGATGAAGTTAAATAAGATGGTCTTGAAACTCCTTTTGAAGACTGAGTCTATGATCTATACAGAGTGCAAGTAGGGGGGAATAGAACAAATTCTATCATATTTCATGGTACTCAAAAAAAAACATGAATTACTATCATGACTTCAGATAATCTAAGGATTCTAAGGATGAAAACTAATATAAAAGATACAAAGATGAAAAAAAGAGACATGAAGAGACAAAAAAGACATGAGATAAAGTAGGGATACTACTTAGACTCAAATCTTGTATAGACAATGAAAAAAAATGGCAATATTAGATGTATATACAAATTGAGTGAACAGCAAGATGGCAGAAAAATTGTTTTCTTAAATCTTGCCAATTAAAAAACTCAAGAAAAAAGGAATTACACAGCAAATATAGAGCAAAACTGAATCCACAAGAGACAGTAGTTTCTTTACTCTTTTAACATCAGTTGAAGGTCATAGAAGAATAGGATTAAAGCACTGGATGAGAAGGACTGGGTTGAAAAGAGTCAAGAGGTATCTTGCCCTGGAAAGAGAAAGGAAAGGATGCCACTAACACATACAAAGATATTTGGAGGTGGGTAAGAGGCTAGGGTTCAGTGTTTGATAAACCAAAGAAAATAAATAATTGAGAGAAAGAGTCTCTTTTCATGACTTCTAGGAAAATTAAAAAAATCATTTGGTAGAAATTAGCATTAGGTCAGCATTTTATAGTATATACTAGGTTGTATGAGTTATTTAGAGTGGACTAGCACCTGTGGTTTGAGTGCCTGCTGAGCCCTTTTCAGGACTGCTTATTTACTTTTGGGGTCTACCACTTTCCACCCAATTCTTACCTCCAAGTAATCTTGGCTCCAAGAAGCTATAGCATGTGCAGCAACCACATTCCAAGAAAGCCATTTGTGAGTTGGGGGTGATGTCTGTCCTGAACACATGAAAATTTTCTCCAGAGCAATAAGAAGATAAGTTACTTGTTCCAAAAGTCATGAAAGCAGTCCTGTGGGACACTTAGAGCTTGGTCAGACATCAAATATGCCAAGGTCATCCACGGCATCATGGGCCATTGCCAGCCATCTTGAGTTTCATCTTGTCACTGGTCTTTGATGACTCTAGAAGAGAGAATACTATCAGCTTTGTGCAATTCTGCCTCAATTGAGTCCAATGGACATGTAAGACATTGCCCATCATTTATTGTTTCACTATGTTATTATTTTACCCTTTTATTACCTTACTATTTAGCTGTTTTATCAACCTTGAAGTCTTATGACATCAAGCAAGTGACAAAGCAGCAGATTCAGATATAGTGGAAGCTCCAGTCACAAACTTGCAAATAGGTGGCCCATGGCATAAAGTCATCTTTGCAATGGACTGAAACAACCTCCCAGGTTTTTGAGCAGTACTTTTAACGGACCACACTGCTTACCTCATGGCATAAAGAAGGGATTAGAAAAGGTGCTCTAAAAATTGTCTTGCTTTACCCAACTCTGGCTTTAGGGATCCCACCTTGCATTCAAAACACAAAAAAAGTATTTTTACAAAGATGATTTCACTCACTACTGTTAAATAGAATGCACACATGAAAAACACAAAACCTAGTTGATCTTAAAAAAGAATAGTTTTTGTTGATAAGAAACCTCAGCAGGCATTACATCCATGTAGCCATCCTCAGTGAACAAAGCTGGCAAATGAAGGCCAGCTTACTGAAGTTGGAGTTGGACACAAATATTTCTGGAATGGCTAGCATAAAGAAGAGTGCTATGAAGCTGGTATCGGTTTTGCAATGAGATTTTATGTAGTTAGCAAGACTGTAGACCTCCTAAATGAGTGAATGGCAGGCTTCTAACAATTTGACTTCAATTTATAGGAAAATGTCATGCCACCATTATCTGTGCATATGCTCTCTCACCATGATGAACCCTGAATCATTTACCTAAATGTAATAAAATATTGTGAATGCACTCTCACAGCAAGCACTGTCATTTAATAGACTACATCACTGTAAAGAGAAGAAACAGGCAAGATTCGAGTGTGATGAAGGTAAAGTAAGGTACAGAATGCAGGATCAATTATAGACTTATACTCTTATCCATAATAAAAGCAAAGGCCACAAGGCATGATGACTGTCAGGATGTCCCATATGTGGAGTGTATTGTTGACCTGGAAGGAAAGTTGAATCAGCACATAGGGTAGAAGAAAAGGCGTGGACAGCTTTCAGGTATGTACAAATATCACATTTGTTCATTTGAGTCAGAACACTTGCAAACATCAGAATTGGTTTGATGAAAATGATGGGGAAATTCAAAAGCTACAAAATGAACAAGAGCTCCACAAGATTTACCAGCAGAATAGTTCATCCATCTCTAAGAAGGCAGAGTTTAACTACATCAAAAATAAAATGCAATCAAAGCTTAGAGAAATGCAGGATTCTTGACTCAGTAAAAAAGATGAGATTCAATTTTATACTGATAACAAAAATACAAAGTGCTTCTATGATGTTCTGAAGAATTTATGGGCCAAAGACTTCTGGTGTATCTCAACTACTCAGTGCTGATCATACTCATCAGTGATAAGGACATGATCCTGGATGGATGGGCTGAACACTTCCATAGCATTCTCAACAGTCATCAACCAACGCTGAAGCCATTGACCATGTGCATCAGGTTGAAGTCAGTCCCTCTCTAGCTGACCTTCCAAATGAAGAAGAGTTTTGAATGTCATTAGGCTCCTCTTCTGTGACAAAGTGCCTGATGCTGATTCTATCCCAGCAGAGATCACAAGGCAGGAAGTCAATTGCATATATAGAAGATGACTGAAATCTTCTGGGTTATATGGCAAGACGAAGGTATCCCCACAAGAGAACAAGGATGCCTCCATTAAAAAGAAAAGAAAATAGGCTGTCCTATGACAATCATAGGGAGGTCTTTCTCTTAGTCTTTGCTGGAAAGATTCTTATTAGAGTCCTTAATAATAATTCTAGACTAGAAGATGGTCACCTACCTGAGATCCAGTGTAGTTTCAGAAAGGGCCAAGGAGTGGTTAACATGTATTTGCTGTCTGACAATTCCAGAAGAAATGGCAGGACAGAAAAGATGACTGTAAAAAAAAGTTCATTGATCTGACCAAAGCCTTTGGTAATGTCAGTCATGAGATTTCCTGAAAGATAATGACAAAATTTGGTTGCCCTGAAAAGTTCATCAGCACTGTACAACAATTTCATGATGGCATGCTTACACAGGTTCTGGATGATAGGCAATGCTCTCAGACATTTACAGTTATCACAGAGTGAAGCAGAATTGCATTCTTACTCCCAGGAAGCTTTTTAGCATGATATTTTCCATGATTTTGACAGACATCTTAAATGAGGATGAAAATGGCATTCCACACTGATGGTAAACAACCTAACTTGAAAAGGCTATAAGCCAAGATTAAAGTAGAAGATAAGTTGGTATTCAACTTTTGTTGGTAAATGATTGTGTACTCAATGCAGCCTCTGAGTCTGCATATGAATCAATTCCCTGTCATTTGTGCTAATTTTGGCATGAAAATCAACACCAAGAAAACAGAAGTTCTCTACCAGCCAGCACCATACCTTTCGAAGATGGAACCACTTGGAATAGATGGAAAATTTTTTAATGCTGTGAGTAAGTTCACTTAGCTTTGCAAATATACTTTCTAGCTATGTACACATAGATGATGAGGTTGATGTACAAATTGTCTGAGCTTGTTCAGCATTTGGGAAGCTCCAAAAGAAAGTGTGGGAGAGAAGAGGTATCAAGCTGCATGCTAAACTGAAGGTCTACAGAGCCACTGTGCTGACTTCATTGTTGTATGCCTGTGAAACCTGGACAGTATACTAGAGCCATGCCAGAAAAATGAATTGGTTTCATCTGAAAATTGTCTTAGGAAGATTCTGATGAGGTAATGGATACTGAGATCCTCTCTCAAGCTGAAGTGCTAAAATTTACAGCTCTACTGTAGAAAGCACAACTTTGATGGGCTGGTGAGATAAGCTGAATGCCAAATGCATATTTACCTAAAAGACTATTATTTTATGGAAACTTTTACAAGAAGTATTCACACAGAGGTCAGAAGAAGCAGTACAAGGATATCCTCAAGATGATATCTCTGAAGAATTTTGATATTGTGAGTCATGGGGGACATTGGCATAATACCACCCAGCATGGTGTCCTCACATCAAGTAAGATGCTGTGCTCTACAAGCAAAACAGAATCAGTGAAGCAAAGGAATCAAGAGTACACAGATCTATAGACATCTCTATGTTCAAAAAAGACTGTGTTTGACCTGTGGTACCCTGAACCCCACATTGTGATGTATTTGGTCTTCTTTGAGTATGAAGAACAAACAATAACAATAACATATACCACAATATGATAAAAATTGATGCCTGACCAAAATAAAAAAGATCACACAATTTAAGAAAAAATTAGAAGAGAATGATAACAGGTTCATTAAAACCATATCTGGGGAGAATTTTTAAAAAATATTTTATTTTTCCAATCATATATAATAACAATATCTAACATGAGTTTCCTCAAATTATAAAATGTAAATCGTCTCTCTCCTTCCTTCTTTCCCCATATGGTAAGTAATTTGATCAGTTATACATGTATGATCATGCAAAACATATTTCCATATTGGTCATGTTGTGAGAGAATACTCATATAATCAAAATCCTCCAATAAAAATACACAAATAAAATAAATTGAAAATAGTATGCTTTGAATTACATTCAGAATTTTAATTTTTCTTACATTGGTTCAACCTATCCATTAGCAATTGACATTTTCATGATTGTGTAGATCTGACTTTATTTGTGTGAAGAGTGTTTTGTAATTGTGTTCATATAAATCTTGTGTCTTGGAGTGGACTTCCAGTTATTTTATATTGTCTAAAGTTACTTTGAATGGAATTTCTTCTATCCTTCTATCTCTTACTGCTGGACTTTGTTGGAAATCTATAGAAATGCTGATGGTTTATATGCATTTATTTTGTATCCTGCAACTTTGCTAAAGTTATTATTTTGATTAGCTTTTTGTTGATTCTCTAGGATCCTCTAAGCGTTTTTTCATTACAACTAATACTTGCTGCTGATTTTAAGTAGACACCACTTATCATTTTAAGGAAAACTCCATTTATTACATCTGTAAGGAAAACTCTCTAATGTTTCTAATAGGAATGAATCATTGTATTTTGTCAAAGATTTTTCTGCATCTATTGAAATAATCATGTGATTTTTGTTGTTATAAAGGGAATGAAGTCAGAGGGACCTGGAGCTGGTACAGGCTAGCAGGAGGTTGGTGTTAGTTGTTATGCTGAAGTGGGCAATCTCAGTTGGGTATGAAACTTGCTTATGAAAGTACAAGGATCAAAACCCTGAAAACTGAGTGCCCAGTGAAACCTCACTGCTACCACTAGACTCCTTTAAGGTGTCAGGCAGCTGGTCCCTCCCTGCTGAGGAAACAGCCTCCTATTGGTTAAGGCAGACTGGCAGGAAGTGGATGTAGGACTTCCTGCCCCCAACTATGGTTTGAACCTTAACAGCTCAGAATTCCCTCCTTGTTGCCTGTCCTCCTTAGTTTCTGTTGGTAAGGAAATAACCACAGGATTCTCTGGTTAAAGGCTATGGGATTTATTAGTAACTGGGAGGGAACAAGGCAATGATAAGAGGGCTTGGTAACACTAATCTGTTACTATGAAACACTGGCTGAAGCTGGTTGAATGTCCTTGGAGGGTCTTGGCTGACTGAGGGCTGGCAGCCCTCAACCAGAGCAAAGTGGTCTCTGGTCAGGAAAGTGAGTAGATCTATTGGCTAATGTTATAATGAAAATAGGACTCTTGATACTACTATGCTTCTAGGGGATATTGGTTAGGAAAGCTGTGTCTTTGTATTCACCTAGATAGCTGGTGACTGGGGACATCAACCCAGTCACCATTGCTGGATGATATAATTCCCCTATTCTCAGTAACAGTGCCAAGGTAGGACCCTTAATGATCTGGTGGGACCTGGGGTTGGATTGATTATTAATATTCGGCTCTATTAGCCTTGGATTACATTGTTCATCTGACTGTACTGCTCTCTCCCCAAGGGTGGAGATATAATGACCACTCAGGAAGGTACTTAATGAAACTTTATCTATTGATGTTAAATAGGGAAAGGAATAATCAGGAATGGATTGGGGATAGGAGACACTGTCACACTAATAGCTATGATGAATAATCCCTCAGGACTGTAGACTATTGTTTCAGTAAGTTGGACTATTGTTCTTCACCCCCTCTGGTTCAATTTGGCCACTGTCAAACCAGAGAGAGCAATCTGCTCAGTTGGTACAGATATCGATGATCTCTCTCAGCTTCCTTATTATCAGTTTGTGGTATGTCAGCCTGACAGCCCTCAGGAAATATTTACCCTTCACCTCCCTCTTATTCATCACCTCCCTTCCTCCCTTCACCATCAGGGCCCAGATACCTAATAGCTAATGATGATTCAAATGCCTAAAGATCTAGGGAAATTCAGAAAGGATATATGACCCACGGTCAGAGACCCACAGATCACTGCTCCAAGATCAATCAAAGATCAATGGTCCAAGCTCAAAGCCCAAAGACCCCTCCCAGATGGCTGTACTCATGGCATCCAGGAACATTCCAATGTTTCCAACTGTTTCCCTTGTCAATCAAGGTGAGAGTAACAATTCTCAGAATTTGAATATAACACTAACCTTGTAAATGAAGACTATAGATAATATTGATTTGCTCTTGAAAATAGGTCCTAAAACCCTACTCTATCCTAAGGCCTAATTACCATCTTTCTCTGCCCTTCCACCCAGGGTTCGGGGGGGCAGGATTAGGGGTAAGTGAAGTCAGGAGGAAAACAGAACCCAGCCTTGGGTTTCCAGGGCCTTTTATACTCTCAGTTCAACTGCCAATAGGTATCTGCCACGTGGCATATGCCAGCTTCAATATTCCATCCAGGGCAACTGACAGGTTTGACCTAAGCCAAACATGGCAATGCTAAAACCTGTATTATACTGTTTTGTTATTATATGGCCGATTGTGGAATAGTTTTCCTGATATTGAAGCAGTTTTTCATTCTTTGCATAAATCCTACTTGGTCATAGTGAATGATCTTTGGGATAAAATTCTGTTGTCTCTTTGATAGTGTTTTATTTAAATTTTTAACATCTATATTCAGTAAGGAAATGGGTCTAAAATTTTCTTTTTCTCTTTCTGTTCTTCTTGGCCTAGATATCAGCACCATATTTGTGTCATAAAAGGAATTTGGTAGGACTCTTTCTTTACTTATTTTGCCAAATAGTTTGTATAGTATTTGAATTAATTGTTCTTTAAATGTTTGATAGAATTCACTTGTGAATCCATCTGGCCCTGGGTATTTTTTCTTAGGGAGTTCATTGATGGCTTATTCAATTTCTTTTTCTGAGATGAGGTTGTTTAAGCATTCTATTTCCTCCTCTTATTCTTGAAAATTTATAATTTTGTAAGTATTCATTAATTTCATTTAAGTTGTCAAATATATTGGCATATAATTGAGCAAATAGCTCCTAATTATTGCTTTAATTTCCTTTTCATTGGAGATGAATTCACCCTTTTATTTTTGATAACTGGTAACTTGATTTTCTTCTTTTGTAAATCAAATTAACCAATGGTCTATCTATTTTTCAAAAGATTAACTCATAGTTTTATTTATTATTTTAGTGGTTTTCTTACTTTCAATTTTACTAATTACTCCTCTTATTTTCAGGATTTCCAATCTGGTACATATATTAGGGATTTTTAATTTGCTTTTTTTGTAGTTTATTTTTCATTGCATGCTCTAGTCATTTATCTGTTTATTTTGTTTTATTGATGTAATTATTGAGATATAAATTTTCCTCAAAGTACTGCTTTGGCTGTATCATATATATTTTGATATTGTATCTCATTGTTATCATTCTCTTTAATGAATTTACTAATTATTTCTATGATGTTTTTAACAAACTCATTCTTTAGGATTAGACTGTTTAGTTTCCAGTTAAATTCTGATTGTTTTTCCATGTCGTTTTATCGATTATAATTTTTATTACATCATGATCTGAAAAGGTTGCATTTATTGTTTCTGTTTTTCTGCATTTGGTTGCAAGATGTTTAATGTCCCAATACATGGCCAATTTTTGTGTAGGTGCCATGTACCACTGAGAAGAAGGTATATTTCTTTCTATTCCTATTTAGATTTCTCCAGAGATCTATTAAATTTAACTTTTCCAAAATTCCACTAACCTTCCTAACTTCTCTTGTTTATTTTATTTTTTGTTAGATTTAGCTACTTCTGAGGGGGAAACATTAAGGCCCCCTACTAGCATAGTTTATTTCTTCCTATAGCTCACTTAATTTCTCCTTCAAAATTT
This sequence comes from Gracilinanus agilis, assembly GCF_016433145.1. Lineage (NCBI taxonomy): Eukaryota > Metazoa > Chordata > Mammalia > Didelphimorphia > Didelphidae > Gracilinanus > Gracilinanus agilis. Next base: position 417,135,327 of record NC_058131.1, read on the forward strand.
TTGATATTATGCTATTTGGTGCATATATGTTTAATACTGATGTCACTTCATTGTCTATGTTACCTTTTTTAATCAATAAATAATTTCCTTCTTTATATCTTTTAGCTATATTTATTTTTGCTTTCATTTTGTTTGAGATCATGTTTGCTATATCTCTGCTTTTTTAATTTAGCAAAATCATAATAGATTCTTTTAGCTCCTTACCTTTATTCTGTGTCTCCTTGCTTCAAATTTCTTTCCCACAAACAACACAGAGTAGGATTCTGTTTTTTCATCCTCTCTTATTACTAGCTTCCTTTTATGAGTTACTTCATCACTTTCATATTCACAGATATTACTGTATATCTCCCTCCAACCAATTTTCCCCTTTTGATCCTACTCTTTATTTTTCTTTTCACTCTGTCCCTCATCTCAAGTTTTTCTTCTGACCACCATCTCCCCCAAATCACACTCCTTTCTATTAGCCCCAAATTGTTTTTGTTCCCCTATAACTTACCTATATAGTAAAAAAGATTTCTGTACTCAACTGAATATGTATGTTACTTCCTCTCTGAGTTAATTCTGATGATTGTAAGGTTTAATCACTGCCCATCATCACCCTTATCCTCTCCTTGTGACTCCTCAGATGGGATCATTTATCCCATTTTATCTCTCTCTGGACTCTTTTTTTCAGTGCAATCCTCTTTTTCACCTCTTAATTTTTTAATATTATGTTATCATAGACTACATATTTCCACATCCTCTGTCTACATAGACCTTCAAACTGCCCTAACAATTACAAAATTCTAAAGAGTTACAGGAATCATCTTCCTATGTAGAAATGTAAATTGTGTGACTTTATTGAATCCCTTAAGTTTTCTTTTTCCTATTTATCTTTCTATGCTTCTATTAAATCTTATGTTTGAATATCAAATTTTCTGTTCAGATTTGCTTTTTTCATCAGGAATGTTTGGAAATTTTCTATTTCATTAAATGACCATTTCTCCCTGGAAATAACATGCTTAGTTTTACTGGGTAGATGATGTTTTACTGTAAGCCTAGCTCCTTTGCCTTCTGAAATATTATATTCCAACTCCTCTGTTCCTTTAATGTAGAAGCTGCTAAGTCATGTGTAATCCTCTTTGTGACTTGGTGATATTTGAATTGTTTCTTTCTAGTTGATTGAAGTATTTTCTCCTTGACCTAGGAGCTCTGAAATTTAGTTATAATATTCTTGATAGTTTTTCATTTGGGAATTTTTTTTCAGGAAGTGATCAGAAGATTCTTTTAATTACTATTTTATCCTCTTGTTCAAGAATATCAGGACAGTTTTCTTTGATAATTTCTTGTGATAGGATGTCTAGGTTGTTGTTGTTTTTTAATCACTTACAGCTCTTCTTTGTCTTATTGTTCTAATTAATCAGGCAGAAGGTCTTCAGTATGTAACTTGGTGATGGAGCTTTTTTTTTTTTTTTAAACCCTTACCTTCCGTCTTGGAGTCAATACTGTGTATTGGCTCCAAGGCAGAAGAGTGGTAAGGGTAGGCAATAGGGGTCAAGTGATTTACCCAGGGTCACACAGCTGGGAAGTGCCTGAGGCCAGATTTGAACCTAGGACCTCCCATCTCTAGGCCTGGCTCTCAATCCCCTGAGCTACCCAGCTGCCCCCTTGATGGAGCTTTAAAAGCAAAATAGATACGATAATATAGCAAGTCACCTTCTATGGATGTGTTCTTTGGCTGAAAACACATGTATTAAAGGTGTATTTTGGTTTTGACAAAACAATAGTCCAGAAATTCTTAAATTATATCTCCTGGATCTATTTTTCAGTCAGTTATTTTTCTAATGAGTCATTTCATATTTTCTTCTATTTTTTATTTTTGCGTTTGTTTTTTTTTTTTAGTTTCTTAATGTCTCATAAAGTCTTTAGCTTCCACTTACCCAATTCTAACTTTTAAAGAATTATTTTCCTTAGTAAGCTTTTGAACATTCCTTTACATTTGGTTCATTCTCTTTTTTAAAAAATTCTCTTCTTCACTTGATTTTTGTACCTCTTTTCTCCATTTGGTCAATTCTCCTTTTTTGATGTTATTTTCTCCTTGCATCACTTTCATTTCCCCCCATTCATCCTCTGCCTCTCTTATTTATCTTTGAAATCTTTTTTGAGCTATTTCAGAGCCTGAGATCAATTTCCCATTTTTTGAAGTTTTCCATGTAGCTGCTTTGATCTCATTGTTTGTGCCTTCTGAATTTGTTTCTTGCTCTTCCTTGCCTTCATAATAATTTTCTATGATCAGATATTTTTATGTGTTTTGATGTTTGTTCATTTCTCTAGCCTTTTTCTTCACTTTTACTTTTTTTATCTTAAAGTTGTGCTCTGTTCCTAGGGTAGAGAAGCCACTCTCTAAACTATAGAGGAATCACTCTCTTCGACTTCGGTATTGTTTTGCTGCTACCCTCAGATCTAGGTCTGTATGTCTGTAAGTTCAGTTCTTCAAGGTGGTAAATGGTTACCTATGGGCTGAGGGCTCTGGATTCAGTTTCCCCCAGGGCCTATTGTTGGCTTGCCAAGCCAGGTGCCCTGTTGGGACTCAGGACTTCAACTTGGGGCTTACACAGACCAGGTATACCAACCAGTGCAACTACAGGTACTACAGGCTGTCTTGTGCTGGAGCTCAGGGCCTCACTGTGGGGAGTGGAGCTGGGGTTCAGAACATGGAGGGGGTAGTTATAAGTTATCTCTGCTACTGGATTAGTCAGGGTTTGGGGATCTTACTGATGGCCTGAGCCCAGGATCAAAACCTCTAGCAGTGAGAGAGAGGGAAACTTACTGTTGGCCTGAACCAGGCTCATTGATGGTGCCTTGTTGAATACCTCACACCCCTTGCAACCAGTGAAATAGATCTCTTGTCCCTATCTTCCAAATTGTCTTCTGAAGGGAAACTACTTCACTCAATCCCTTGTTATTTCTGCTACTTTAGCATTTTTTTGAAACTTTATTTTAAAGTTTGTTGGAGGAGGTTTTCAGAGAGACTTGGGTGCTCTTGACCCTACTCTGCCATCCTGGCTCTGACTTAATTGGAGAATTTTTAATAAGGGATATAGAAAGTCACAAAAGATTAAAAGACAACTCTGAAAATATAAAATTTTAAACCTTTTGCATAAATAAAATCAATGAAGTAGACCTAGAAAAAATATGTTAGATTGTAAAAAAGTTTACATTAATACAACTAATAAAAGTCTAATATGCAAAATAAATAGGAAATTGACATAAGTACATATGTTAGTATTTGAGCTCATACGTTTTTAATATATGTATTATGTAAATCATGAGCTCATTCCCCAATAGAATTGAAAATAACATAATTACATGAAACCATGCTATAAAGTAACAATAGTAAAAATGCATATTAAATCATACTCTTCAGAATAGCAAAGATGTCAGAAGACAAGAACAATTCATTTTAGAAGTGTTGCAAGATGAGAACTTGTAAGGCTGGGAAGGTGGAGAGTTGTCTCAACATTCTGAATGTTAATTGGGAATTACACAAGAAAAGTTCTAAAATTGCCCATACCCAATGGCCCCATGATCCTTTGATTCAGGAAATACAAAAATCCAATAAATATATCCCCAAATAATCATAACAGCTCCCTTGTGTTATCAAAAAAGTGGGGGGAAATGTGTACCTATTGATTAGGAATGATTGCATAAAATTTTGTATGTGCATGTAACAGAATAGTATTGCAGAGTAAGAAATAACAATGGGGAACTTGAGGAAGATATAAGTAGAATTGTTTGAACTGATGCAGAGCAAAAAAAAAAAAAAAGAACCAAAAGAACATATACAGTAATTACAGTATCTAATATCATTTCTGCTATGTAAAATGGAGAGCAGGATGATTGACACTCAGCAGTTTAGCATTTGGAGCCACCAAATTTGCCATGAGCCAGCAAGAGACAAACAGTTGAGGGCAGACTATATAAAGCTGAAATTTGAACAAGAAGCGCTCTCAAGTTGGAGAAGGCGATTTCTGGTGGGAGGTTGTTTGGGATCTTGGGTAGGCCAAAACAATCCAGGATACCTGCGTCCAATTCTAATCACTATCACATACATCCTCAGCTGCTGTGTGAAGCTGTGCTTTATATCCCAGTCAATTGATCATCAAGGAAGAAGCAACATGAATTCCATAAAATAATCTGGTTCAGGTCAAGTGGCCTGGCTGGCCATGTTGCAACTGAGGAGACAAATCTCTCCAGCTGATAAACTCAACCAGATTACCTTCAATTGACAACACCTGATCATCAGTAATTTAGGTAAGCTTTCCTTCACACCTCTTTCCCTTAGTCCCTAATACCCTTTCCCCAAGTTTTGTGTAAATGGAATTAGCTCACCCCCATTCATAGTTAAACTCTAGCCACCAGAGATAATGTCAACTCACCTCCCTTAGTGGGGAGGGGAGACACCTGACAATAAGTAACAAATCAAGAACAAGGGACTGCCCTTTGGGCAGTCCAAAACAGTGTTGAGGCTGCCATTTGTCCACTTGAATTAGAGGTGGATACAGGAAGTGACAAAAGATGCTATTTCTCAAATATGCTGGTAACTTCCTGTAAAGGCAGTTGGCGCTTTGAACGTGGTGTAGAAGGATCTCTGGTGAGACCTCAGGCAGCTTCCCTCCAAATTGTCACGTGGGTAAGTTAGGCTGACTTCCTTTCTCCTCTCTTGGCATTCTAGAATCTCTACCCCCAAGGAGGCTTCTTTGCCTCTCTAATCGTCAAGGCCTTGCGGCTAGTAGCCTTGTTTAATTAACCTCTAAATCCTCATCCAGGCTGGACCTCTGGTCCAGTCAGAGTTTCTCTCTCTCTATATATATATATATCTCCCTACCTTCAACCTTCCTGATTGTAAATAAACTACCATAAAAGCCATCCTGACTTGAGTCTATTTTTAATTATGGAATCAATCTGAATCTGATTGATTCCTGGCAACCACACCTTATAAATATATATATATATATAAATATCTAAAATTCCCTTCTTACAGTTTGTTGTTATTAAATTCTAAACTTACTTAGGTGGCTGTCATCATTACCCTAAAGATCAATAACATATCCCTGAGTATCTGAGGGAAGAGGGATTACTCAAATTACATTTAAGTTGCAGTCAATAGTGTTATCCATCAGCTTGGAAGCCAGGATAAGCAATCATAGAAACTGTGTGATCCAACCCACAGCCTCTTATTTGATCACTTATTCCTGGGACACTGTTATGTTGGAGCTAGGTGTTTAACTTACTAAAAATATTTCTGTGGGGTCTTGGTGTTCACTACCACTACCTAGTGTTCATCTAAGGATTCCCACTCTCACTCAGCTTCAGGTCTTCATATCATCAGAGGACCTTGGGCCATCTTATCATCAGTATTACAGTCCCATATCATCAACACAACAAGTAATGTAATTGAAAAAGATCACAAAAAGTGAAATCCTGAGAAAATGCAAAAAAATTATAGTTCTAGAGAATATATCATAATAATTGTAACTTTTAAGACTGAATGTTGTATACATTGTCTCCCTTTTTTTTGGTTGTTTTTCTTTGTCATATTGAAAAGTTCAATTTAAAATAGGAGTTTAAATCACTATGGTATAAAGACAAAAGACATTTACAAAACTCATTAAAATTGCATTGAGATATTTTATTTCTTCCATGAATTTTTCTCTATGGTAAGCAATACATGTCTTCTTTCACAGCGTGAAGAACATGGAAATGTGTATTAAATGGCAATATGTGTATAATCTATATCATATTACCTGCCTTCTTGGGGAGGGAGGTTGTGGGAGGGGGAGAGAAAACAGATTGCAAAATATCAGAAAACAAATATTGGTATGCAATCTGAAAAAAATTATCATAATAAAAAAATTCCAATTAGAGGATCTTAGGATCTTGGAAGGTAAATCATTGTATTTATATATTTAGGAAATGGAAAGTATCTGATGGTGAGAGTGTCTAACATTTTTTTTAGAAAACTGTTTTTATTATATTAGTAGCTAGGCATCTTCCTAAAACAATTCAGCCATCAGATGCCTCATAATTCAATTCAGCTGAACTCAATTCAATATAATGATACAACTAAAATACATTCAACTCAATAAACATCTACCATAATTAAAGCACCTGTTCCAGGCTGCGAGTAGCTATCTCATTCATCATTGATGGCAAAAGTTCTGCCTATGAATTGGGAAACCTAGGACTGAGTTTTAGTTGTGCTATTGACCAGCAATTAGATATGGGGCAAGTTCCTCCTATCTGAGCTTCAGATTCCTTGTCTAACAAATTAAATGTTTAAACCAGATGATCTTTGAGATCCCTTCCAGTTCTGACTTTCAATCATTTTAAATTTTAAATATGACAGATCGTGACCTCTCAATTTCACTGTCATGGACCCAGGCTACCCACTTTCTTACTAGAATTTTCTGACTCAAAATTCAAGGCATATCATCTGACTAAGGATAATACATTTGTGAATTTCTTTTGACGAGAAAATCATAGATATCAAAACCTATCTTAATATATTTGTGAAAAAGCTACAGAAAAAGTCAGATGAGTTTGTGGATTTGCTGATATGTTAGTGCCAGTCCCTAACCCTGCCCCTACCCCCAAATTTCTGACTTCTTTATGCCATGTATACATGCTACATATGGCTATAGACATATACAACTTGAATAGTATGGGTGAATTTTCATGAGTGATCTATATATTTTTAAGTCTATAATTCTCAACATTTGGCTTTTAAGCTTTTAGTATTATCATTGTTAAAAGCATTTTTGATTATTTATATTATCCTCATTCTCCAATACCTCTCCCTTCCAAAGAGCCCTTTTTCCCCTTTTGATAAGGAAAAAACCACTTAAGTCAAACAGACTGAGCCACTCACCATGACTAACAGTATATGTAAGCATCCTGTGACTGAGGAGAAGAGGATCAAAGTTTTATTAGGTGTTTTTTTTTTCTGCATAATTTTCTAAGAATACTTTCTTTGCTTTGTTCTCTTCTTTATTTCTCTTTTTTCTTCTTCTGAATTTTTATTCTTTGATTAACATTGCCTATCCTTTATGAAAAGAAGATCATTGTATTACAAGTTTAGAGCTGGAAAGGACTACAGAGTCCTGCTAATGCAATTCTTTCCTTTTACAGATGAGAAAACTAAGACTCCCAATACTGGGATATGTTGAAATCCATATTTGCTATGGAAAATCCAGACCTGGTCAATACCTTCACAAATCCTTACTATCAATATTCTCCAAAAGAAAGTGGACTTCAGAGAATGATATTGAAAATTGTCCTATTGGTTTGACTTTAGGAAGGTTGTATGCCAGGGAGTTGCTTAGTTCTAATTTTCCAATACTTTTCAAAGGTAGTAAGGGAAGTTAGCAAGGAGAGAGGGTAGTTTCTTTAGAGGCATTGGCTTTTTTCCCCATGAACCCAAGTTTACAAAAAAGCAATAACGATGTCACTGAATTATGGATATTTTGTTATTGTATATACATGACTTCCTTGCCAAAGGGATCTTCTAGAGTGGAACCCTCCTCTAGTAATACAGTTCTCCAAATATTCTGTAGCTTATAGTCTCAAAAGTGCTAAGAGATTATATGACTTGCCCATAGTCAACAGAGATAGCCACGCAGTCCAAGACCAGCTTTCTACCTAATCTGCTACCCTGCCACATTATATCCACTTAATGTTCTATTGTTCTTCAGTCATGTCTGATTCCGTTAGTTTTCTTGGCAAAGATATTGGTTTGCCATTTCCTTCTCCAGCTCATTTAACAATATAAACTGAGGCAAATGAATTAAGTGACTTGTCCAGGGGTCATATAGCCAGTATCTGAGGTCAGTTTTGAACTCAGAAAAATGAATCTTCTAATTCTATACCCAGCACTCTATCTACTGCACCATCTAGCTGCCACATTTAATATATGGTGTTAAAAGACAATCACCTCCCTCCAACCTAAGAACTCCATTCTTATTGCTGGGCTGTTATCAGTTTGAAAACCAAGAGAATTAAGAGGATGTAGGCAAACTAGGGAACAAAAGTTATAATCATTTCATTGTATCAGCTTTGTGAAAGGTTGTGAACTTAAATGGAATCCTAGCTTTACTCTCATAGAGTAAATGGTACTGTAACACCCAAGGTCTCAGCATCAGCATTCATAATAAGGGCATAGTGCCAGCTATCAGGTAAGTAATTTCTTATGCCCCTTAACTAATTGTCTTCCCTGAAGATGGCTCCTGTACATTTTATGTTCAGGAAATGTGATAACCAAGAGGTGCAGGATGACTATTTCTAATAGATTCCTATTTGGATATAGTGTGAACTAGATGGTCTCTGAGGTTCTTTCTTTCTAATTCCATTATATTATGAATTTTTTTTTAAAAAAACAGCTTTTGCTGGAACACTATTGTGCAGTAAGGAATGATAAACTGCTTAATTTCCATATGAGCTACAAAGACCTCCACAAACTGATGCAAAGTGAAATGAGCAGAACCAGGACAACATTATACACAAAAACTGAAACATTATGGAACTATCATACATAATTGACTTTGCTATTCATAGCAATGCAATGATCTAGGACAATTCTGAAGGACTTATGAGAAAGAATGCTATCCTCATTGAGAGAAAGAACTAGGAGTAGAAACCGAGAAGGAAAACATTTGATTTATTGCTTGTTTTATGGGTATAGGATGTGGAGTTTTAGTTTTTAAAAGATTATCCTATTACAAAAATGAATAATATTGAAATAGGTATCAAGTGATAATACATGCATAATTCAGTGGAATTGCTTGTCCACTCTGGGAGGAAGGAGGGAAAAGGGGAGGGATAGAACATGAATCATGCAACCATGGAAAAAATACTTAATTTAAAACAATTAAAAAATAAAAATAAAAACAGCTATTGCCCTGTAGGTCCGGTTTTTACACTGATTCTGGTAAAATGGACATTGTTCACTGTGTTTCAGAAGATTGGTTAGGGCTAGGCATTTGGAATTAAGTGGCTTGCCCAGTGTCATATAGCTAGAAATATCTAAACCAGATTTGAACCCAGGAACAACTCTCCTGCATCTAGCCTTGGATCTCTATCTACTGGGCTATCAAACTGCCCCTCTGATAATTCTTTGTAATTTTTTTTTTGCATTATTAATCTGGGTACACACTGTTATCCCTCAGTAAAATGTAACAAGTGATGTCAGGGACTATTTATGGTTTTGTCTGTATCTCCATCACCTAGTCCATTGCTTGGCAGATTGTATTATTATTATTATTCCTGTTGACTCCTTAGGAGCATAGGGCCGCAACCATCTCACACCATCGGACTCTGTTCTGGGCAACTTCCCCCAGCTGGGCCCATGTCATTCCGACTGTTTTTGTTTCATTTTCGGCAGATCTTCACCAGGTCTGTTTTGGCCTTCCAACTTTCCTCCTCCCTGAAGGGTTCCAGCTCAATGCTTGTCTGGCTACGTTGTCTTCCGCTTTTCATAGCGTATGTCCTATCCATCTCCACTTACGTTTCTTTATGTCCTGACTAATGGGATACTGGATTGTCCTTTCCCAGAGACTAGCATTGGAGATCTTTTCAGGTCATCTGATGTTCAAGATGTGACGTAGACATCTATTAACAAAGACCTGGAGTTTGTTGGTGTTGACTTTCGTCACTCTCCAGCTTTCTGATCCATATAGGAGGACAGCCTTTACATTGGTATTGAAGATTCAGAGCTTAGTGATGAGGGACAGTGCTTTGGAGATCCAGACAGACCGCAGGGTGTTAAATGCCCGTCTGGCTTTGTTGATTCGGTTTCTGATGTCCTCGTCTGCCCCGCCGTCCTTACTGACTATGCTACCCAAATAGGTGAAGTGGTCCGTCTCCTTGATGTTTTCTCCCTGTAGTTGGATTGGCAGGTCCTGTGTGTTGTTGACTGTGATCACCTCAGTCTTCTTCTTGTTGATCTTCAGACCTGTCTTCTCCGCTTCTTCAGAGAGTTGTGCAAGTTTGGCTTGCGCATCCTGCTGCTTGTGAGAAAGGAGACAGATGTCATCTGCGAAGTCAAGGTCCTCGAGCTGCTTGTTGTAAGTCCATTGTATGCCCGTATTGTTGTCCTTGGTAATTCTTCTCATGGTCCAATCTATGACCATCAAGAAGATAAGGGGCGAAAGCATGCAGCCTTGCTTCACTCCGGTTTTCACTGTGAAGGGAGCCGTCAGTTTCCCATTATGGATGACCTGGCAGGTAAAGTCTTCGTATAGCTGCTGGATGATGTTGATGAGCTTCAGGGGAATCCCGTAATGCTGCATCAATCTCCAGATGATGCTCCTGTCCACGCTGTCAAATGCCTTCTCGAAATCCACGAAAGTCATGTAGAGGGGGGACTGCCATTCGATGGACTGTTTGATGATGATTCTTAGGGTGGCGATGTGGTCGGTGCACGATCTGTGCTGACGAAACCCTGCTTGTTCTATTCTCAGCTTCTTGTCCAAGGCCTCCTTCAGTCTTTCTAAGATGACTCTGGTCAGGGTTTTGCTGGGAGCGGATAGAAGCATGATTCCTCGCCAGTTACTGCATTGGGATAGGTCACCTTTCTTGGGTAGCTTCACTAGGTAGCCTAGTTTCCAGTCTGTCGGGACTTGTTCCTGTTCCCAGATCTTCTGCAGGAGGGGTTGTAGCATCTCTGCTGACATTTCTGGGTCTGCCTTGAGTGCCTCAGGGGGAATGCCTTACCATTTTTCATGGTCTTGATGGCTTTGATGATCTCAACTTTGGTAGGTGGGCCCGTGTTCACCTGAAGCAGTTCGGTGGCTGGTGGTATGTCCGGAACAGTTGGTGGAGGCGGTCAATTCAGGATTTCTTCGAAATGCTCTGCCCATCGGGCTCTCTGCCCTGCATCGCTTGTTATTGTCTTGCCAGTCTTGTCCTTCACTGGCTTGCTAGGGTTGTAATTCTTTCCCGATAGAGTTCTTGTTATTTCGTATAGCCTCTTCATGTTCCCCTGCCCAGCTGCTGTTTCTGCTTCCTCGGTCATATCATGAATGAACCGTCTCTTGTCATATCTTGTGCTTTTCTTGACTTGACGGTTAATTTCCCAGTACAGTGTTCGAAGTTCTTCTTTCACCTGTTGATCTTGGCACTGTCTGATCTTCTGTTTCAAATCTCTTCTCTGTTGTATCTTGGCCCATGTCTTTTGTGTTAACCATTCCTTGCGCTTTCTCTCTCTCTTTCTCAGGACTTCTGCGCAGGTGGTCTTCCAGGTCTGCTGGAGTTTGGTCCAGTGGTCCTCGACTGTCTCTCCCATGAGTCCTGTCAAGGCCGCGAACTTGTTCTTGATTTCACAATTGAATGCTTCTTTTTTCTCTCTGGTCTTTAGATCTTGCACTCCGCCAAGGACGGTCCCAAGCCCGGCTGAAAAAGGAGGAGGGTTGGGCGTGGGGCTAGCAACCCCATCCCGTAAAAAATCACACTTGCTATAGAAACCGCAACCTCACCAAACCAACAAAACCAACGATTGCCTAGTCTGGAGGATTGCTCTCCAACAGAGTCCATGATGCGTGCTGGTGAAAGCCTCTGGGAAGCCAGCTCGCCGATAAATCTTCTGACGACCAAGGCAAAAACCAGAGTAGCGACATGGAACGTTAGAACCTTATATGAAAGTGGAAAAATCGCTCAGGTAGTAAATGAGATGAAAAGATACAACATCAGGGTCCTCGGTTTATGCGAGACCAGGTGGAATGGAAGCGGCCAGACGAATCTGATATCAGGCGAAACCATTATTTACTCTGGCCATGAAGACGCAGACCATTCCCGCACCCAGGGAGTAGCACTGCTCATGACACCTGAAGCAAAAAAGGCGCTGATAGGTTGGGAACCTATCTCGTCAAGGCTTATGTCAGCAAGGTTCAACTCAAAGGGGAAGAAGATCACCATCATCCAATGCTATGCACCCACCAATGTGGCAGAGGAAAAGGAAAAAGAAGAGTTTTACAGCTCCCTACAGACACTACTTGACGGCACACCAAGAAGAGACCTAAAGATCGTTATGGGAGACTTGAATGCAAGGGTAGGAGAAGATAACACAGGAAAGGAATTCATCATGGGAAGGCATGGAGTAGGCACCTGCAACGAAAATGGAGAGCTCTTTACGGATTTCTGCACCTTCAACGATCTTGTTATTGGGGGTACTATATTCCCACACAAGAAAATTCATAAGTCAACCTGGACTTTGCCTGATGGAGGGACGGAAAATCAGATAGATCACATCACAGTTTCCCGCAAGTGGAGAAGAAGACTTCTAGATGTTAGAGCAAGACGTGGTGCAGATGTGGCCTCGGACCACCAACTCCTGGTGGCAACTTTCAGAATGAATGAAAATATGTCAATGAAAAATAAGTGAATGAGTTAATTACATGGCAAACAAATACAAAGCTATATAGATATATGGATACAAATGTACAGATTTTGAACACTGAGCAATGACTATATGCATAATCTTTTGGCTTAAACTAAGGTGATATGTAAAACTGAATAAAATGGAAAAAAGGAAAGGAGGGAGAGAAGAATGGAAAAATGAAAGAAAGGCTTATGTTTTTGTATTATTGCAAAAAAATTCTTACCTAGATCCTAAAATCATTGTCGTCAATGTTCAAATATTTTACTCAAGTTCAAATCTTCATACCCCCATTTGTAGTTTTCTTGGAAAAGATACTGGATTAGTTTGACATTTCCTTCTCTAGCTCATTTTACAGATGATGAAACTGAGACCAATAGGGTTAAATGACTTGCCCAAGGTCACACAGCTAGTAAGTGTCTGAGGCAGAATTTAAACTCAGATCTTCCTGACTCCAGGCCTGGTACTCTATACCATATACCTTCTATCTGCCATCATAGTATCACAAGACTTAAAGATCAATGACATTTGATCATTTAAAGTACCATTTATTAAGTACTTTACACCACAGACTAGGCATTGTATTAAACACTGAAGAACAAAGAAAGTTAAAAAACAAAACAGAACAAAATAATACCTACTCTAAGAGATTTTACATTTTAATGGAGGGTAATGATAAAAAAATAGGCATGTAGAAGATATAGCCATAGTAGATGAAAGGCAATTTATAAATGAGGAAACTGAACTCTAGAGTACTAAAGTGAGTACTCTCAAGAGCTAGTATTTCAAAGGACAGGTAGATCTCAGGCTTAGAGATGGGAAGTTCTGAGTTTAAATCTGATACTCCCTTAGCTGTGTGATCTTGGGAGCAAGTCACTTAACCTCAGTTCCTTAGTCCTTACTGCTCTTCTGCCTTGGAACTTATAATCAGTATGTATTCTAAGACAGAAAGTAAGGGTATAAAAAACTGTATTCTAACCTGTTTTACTTTTTGACTCTAAATCCAGTGGGGTTTTTTTTTGTTTGTTTTTTATATTAAAAGTTAAAACAAGAAGCGCTGTGTTCTGGATATGCAAGGAAAGGCAAAAGATAGTCTCTGCTCTCAAGGGACTGACAGTCTATGGAGAAAACATGCAATGATGTACAAATAAGATATATTATCTGTGTGTATATATATATATATATATATATATATATACATAAATGATGAACTGGAAATAATTGATAAAGGGAAGGCACTAGAATTAAAGGGTCACAGGAAAGCCTTCCTATAGAAAACAATTTAGGATGGAACTTAAAGGAAGTCTGGGAAATTCAGAGGGAGAGATAAGAAGAGAGAGAATTCCAGATATGGGAGGCAGCCCATGAAAACATCTGTTTATGATATGAAAATCTTTTGTAAGGAATAGCAAGGAGGTCAATGTTACTAGATCCAAGAATACATGGAGAGGAGAAAAAGAAGTATAGCTAGTTTATTGAGCAGTGCTTTTTACTAACTGAAGTTTCTTTTTAACTTTCTCTTTAGTAAAGGCACAAATTCAAAATATAAATTAGAAAAATACTGTCCCATGATTTCAGGAAGAGGGCAGCACTCAAGAGCTCATTTACAAATTTTTATTGCTTGTTCAAACTTGATTCTAACATGGATGTAAATCAGCAACTCATTTTCTAATTTTTTTATTTTGCTTTTTTAGTTCCTAATTTTTCCTCCCCCCCACCCAATAAGAAGGGAAGAAATACAATACCCATTATATTTATGAAGTTATGCAAAACATTTCCATATTAGCCTTGAGCAAACCATTTTCTTTTTTATTGAATAATTATATTTAATTAATTAATTTAGAATATTTTTCCATGGTTATATGATTCATGTTCTTTCCCTCCCCTCTAATCTCCCTCCTCCATAGCTGACACTCAATTCTACTGGGTTTTACATGTATCATTGATCAAGACCTATTTCCATATTATTGATAATTGCATTACGGTGATCACTTAGAATCCACATCCCCAATCCTATCCCCATTAAACCATGTGTTCAAGCAGTTGTTTTTCCTCTGTGTTTCTACTTCCACAGTTCTTCCTCTATGAACCATTTTCAACTGAGATTCAAGAGACTTACTAGGGTTTAAAGAGAGGGTAAGAGCCCGTTAAGTATCAGTTTCATGGCAAATGAATGATAAGGACTAGGCAATTAGGGCCCAGGATCACACAGCTAGGAAGTATCTGAGGACTTCCTGTCTCTAGATCTGGTTCTCTATCTACTATGCCACCTAGCTACCTTATGCTGGTTTTCTTCTAACTTCTCCTATATATCTACTCAAGGTATCCAAATATAATCATCAACTTAGAGTTGAAAGAAATTTTAGTAGTAAATCAAATTCGTTCCCCTCATCTTTGTATATCAGGAAACTGAAGGCAAGGACATTTAAGATGCCTTGCCTAGGATCATAGTGACAAAACTAGATTAGAACTCAGGTTGTTTAGTTCTGGATATACTCTTGGCTTTCCCTGGTCTCTATAAGGTATGTGGAAAACTCAACTTGACTAGAAAAATGAGGGTAGTCAAGATGCCTATGCCTTTTCCTGGCTTCAGAAGCTCAGGCTAACTTAAAGAAGCCCCAGGAAACCATGGATGGAAATGTAACTTCCACTGATGTCAATTCAATCAACTCAACTGTTCTTATTCTTTAAAAAATAAATATAAAAATAAGTTTCTCACCTCAAAGGCCTCCCTCACCTTTTCCCCAAGCCCCCATGCGTGGGTGTGCTTCTCTCAGCCTTCAAGTTGTCCTACTTTACATTCATTTTGACATTTATCATATGTTTCTTTACTTTTCTCTCATTATAGTTCTGACTCCCTTATGTCTGAGTTGAAATAAATAGTCCCCAAAGCTAGGCATCATTCCCTTCCTGCCACTTTTCTTCACTTGCTGATAGTAATTCCACAAAGCTTTAAAATAAAAGGAAAGAGAATTTCCAACTGTTCATAGTGTCAGCAGCCAGGAGGTCACACATAGAGAACAATCTTTATATTTCCTCTTCCAATTTGTTGAGTCACTTTTTCTCATAGTGCTGCCTACCACCTGTGAACAACTTCCAACATCTCTGGAAACCTCATTAATGCCCTCAGACAATGAGTTTGGGAAGCTGGGAACAGAGAATGAGAAATTGTGTAGGTTGTGTAGGATCCAATAGAAGACAGCAGGCAGTTAGGTGGGCAACATCTACCCACCTATCTGGTCAAATTTCCCTGGAGCCAACCCACTAAGACAAGTTTTGGGGATTTATAGATGTCAGCAACTCAATTTTATTCACAAAATCAAGCATTTGGCACTGGAAGAAATTTTGGCAATTATCTAGTCCAACCCAATCTTCTTACAGAGATGGAAACTAAGGCTTGAGAAGTTAAGTGACTAGTTCAATGTCATTAGGTAAAATGTGGCAGAGCTGCCTCTTACCCCTGTCTCTCTCTCCAAATCCAGTACTCTTTGCCCTTCATCATTATTCTTCAATGTAAAGAGATTGGAATCTAAAATGTAAAAGCAAATAACTAGAATTTAATCCAGTAAGGAAATAGTGGCTTTTATAAGAAGGGTGAAAAGGGCATTCCATTCAATGTAACCAGAAAATATTTATTAATCTATATAAATATATTAATTAAACTAATAAACATAATGTATAAATATTTGTATTGTTCAAGGCTCTATGCAGGGTACTAGGAAACAAAAAAAGAAAGGAAAAAATGATAGAGTCCCTATTCTCATATATAATATATATAATAATGATAACCAAAGGGGAAACAACTACATATAGTAAAAGGTATGGGGTTCCGGGTTAAGATGGCTGCAGAGTAAGAAGCAGCTCTTAACCTCTCCTGACCGAAACACACAAAACTCCTCAAGGGAACATAAAAACAAGTCCAGACGAATGGAGGAACCCCACAACAGGGCACAGCATGGAAGGTACGTGGAATCGAGACATTTCCAGGCTATAAAGGGCTCTCACTAAATCGCAGGCTGAGCAACCGTCCCACCCCCACCCCCTCCACACACAAGATCTAGAGCTCTGAAGCCAGCTAAAAAGAAATAGAGCAAGTTTGGGGCACCCATCGAGTCATTGGCAGCTCCGGGGCCTGTTCCTGAGAGCAGCAAGATTTAGGACCCCAGTAAGCCAAATAACACAAGCGAAATCTGAGCGCCAGAGCAGAGAGTGGACCCTGGGCGCAGAGCGCAGGCTGAGAACACAGGCACAGGCTGAGGCGTGGGTGGAGGCAGACACAGCCAGGAACTAAAGCTCTGAAAACCTGAGTGGGGAACCAGTGCAGACGGGTATACGACTGTGGAAGCAGTGCCCTGAGACTTGTAAAGGAACCTCCTGCAGAGGATCAAGTAAGGGGGTCCACCAGGGGGCTTGACCTTGGAAAAAACCAGAACTCAGACCTCAGGAGCCAATAGACCACGGACAGACACTGAGCGCGAGGATAAACCTGAGAAGCTGCTGGGCTAATGATGGCTACCCAGACTCAGGAAACTCAGAAGAGAAAGAATAACAAAAAGAAAAAGAAGCCTTTAACACTCGACAACTTTTACACAGAGAAAATCCAGACAACCGAGCTAACAGAGGAGGAGAACAAACAAGCATCCGGACCCTCCTCAAATAAGGAAAACTCCTCACAAGCTATGGAAGAGTTCAAAACTGAGATTTTAAGAAAAATAGAAGAGATCTGACAAGAAAAATAACTGTTTAAAAGGTGAAATCTTGCAATTGAACACCAGAAATGACCAGATTGAAAAGGAATACCAGAAGATTATGGCCGAAAACCAGAAGATTATGGCCGAAAACCGAAAGATTATAGCCGAAAATCAATCCCTAAAAGCTAGAATTGAGCAATTGGAAGGTAATGATCTCTCAAGACAACAAGAACAAATAAAACAAAGTCAAAAGACTGAAAAAATAGAAGGAAACATGAAATATCTCAATGAGAGAGTGACAGACCAAGAAAACCGGTCTAGAAGAGACAATTTGAGAATAATTGGTCTTCCAGAAAAACCAGAAATTAATAGAAACCTGGACTCTGTACTAAAAGAAATTATTTAGAAAAATTGCCCTGAAGTCCTACAACAAGAGGGCAATATAGACATCGAAAGGATTCATAGAACACCCACTACATTCGACCAAGAGAAGAAATCGGTTAGAAATATTATTGCCAAATTCAAAAGCTTTCAAGCAAAAGAAAAAATCTTACAAGAAGCCAGAAAGAGACAATTCAAATATCAAGGAGCACCAATCAGGATCACACAGGATCTGGCAGCCTCCACGCTAAAAGACCGTAAGGCTTGGAATACAATATTCAGAAAGGCAAGAGAGCTGGGCCTGCAACCACGGATCAACTACCCATCAAAATTGACTATATATTTCCAGGGGAAAGTATGGGCATTCAACAAAATTGA
>NC_058131.1:417157866-417169226 GCF_016433145.1 Gracilinanus agilis
ATGCTACCCACATTCAGAGGAAGGACTGCAGGAGAGGAAACATATAAGAAAAACAACTGCTTGAACGCATGGGTCGGGGTGGACGTGATTGAGGGTGTGGACTCGAAACTACCACACCAATGCAACTACCAACAATTTGGAAATTGGTCTTGATCAAGGACACATGACAAAACTAGTGGAAATGCTCATTGGCCATGGGTGGGGGGAGTGCGGGGGAGTGGGGGTGAAGGGGATAGGAGGAGCATGAATCAGGTAACCATGTTAAAAATGTATATTAATAAATGTTAAAAAAATATAATAAAACATAGCAAATGTTAAAAAAAAATAAAAATAAAAGGTATGATCTATGGCAGCTAGATGATGCAGTGGTAAAATGCTAGGCTTGGAATCAGAAACACTCATCTTCATGAATTCCAATCTGGCCTCAGATACTCAGTAGCAAGTCACTGCTACTCACTTATCCTTATTGATCTCAGTTTCCTCATCTGTAAAATAAACCTCAAATAGGGTAATGGAAAGTCGAATGTGACTGAAAAATGACTGAGCAACAGCATGATATAAGGCAGAATGTAATGGGGCAAAGAAAATATCCTAACAACATAGTGTAAGAAAATTTGTGACTAGAGAGATTACTTTTAACAGAGGAGGAGGAAGAGGAGGAAGAAGCATCTGAGCTGGTTCCTGAAAGAATATAAGGTTTTCACATAGTCAGTTACTGTAACTTTGACACAGAAACCATGTGAATGGCTCAGAAAATACTGTCCAATGAATAATGGTCATTGATTATGACTCAAAATTCACCTCAGTCGAACCATTCCTTCAGTTGACTTCAAGTAGAATGTGGAACATGATACAAAACTTCCTTAAACTTCCATAAACAACCAAAAGAATTCAGAAGGGGCCATCAGGCATTTCTAGGTTCATGGGATTGTAGCCACAGAGAATTTTCACAAGGTTCTCTTGCTTGCCCTCCTTTTCATAAGCATAGTGTGGCCATTGCAGCATCATGGACTAGCCTTGCATGATTCTAGAAATCTAAGCTCTCTTTGTTTATTTATATCACTGAACCTTGATTTCCTCATCTGTAAAATGTATCAGTCTCTCTCAACAAATTCAGATTGCAACACTTCTTTAAGTAGATGACTTGAAAATTCCCAAAGTGGTAGTTATCTCAGGAAAGGGTTTTCCCCAACTTAATCAGGCTGGCCCTTGGACAACAAGTCTATATTTCATCATCAGATCCTTACATGAACCTGTTTCTGCTTGGGATAAGAATGCAGGGTTATAAATTACATGCCAAAAGAGGGTAGAATCCTAGAACATGGAATGTCAGAGCTAGGAGGAACTTTAGAATCATAGAACATGAATTGTCAGAACTGAAGAAAACCTTAGAACTGCAGAATATCAGAATTGGGAGAGATTCTTAGAATGCTTCCCCCTCAATTTTCAAGTGAGGAAATGGAATCTTGGAGAAGTTAAGAGACCTTACCAAAGCATACATATAGTACAGAGCAAAGTTGGTATTTAAATCCAGATGCTCTCACTCCAAACGCAAGGATCTTTGAGAAATCAGGGCAGGGGAGCAGAAGACAGTTAGGCAGCACAGTTAATACAGTGTCAGGCCTTTGTTTATTTATATCACTGAACCTTGATTTCCTCATCTGTAAAATGTATCAGTCTCTCTCAAAAAATTCAGATTGCAACACTTCTTTAAGTAGATGACTTACCTGGGTTCATATCTGGCCTTAAAGTCTTCCTATCTGTGTGTCCCTTGGCAAGTTATTTAACCCCTAGTTATCTAGCCCTTACCACTCTTCTGTCTTAAAACATATCAAGAAAGTAAAAGTTAAAAAAAATCAAGGAGGGAGGTAAGGTCTAAGATGGGAGGTGGTCTTAGAGGTAGAACCATGATTAATAGGAGAAATCCTCAACAAGTTCCAAAAGGGGAGTTATGAGAAAACCGTGTTCATATTTTCAGTGCAAAAACTCATTATTGAATAATAAGCAAGAAGTTCAAATAGGTAAAAATATAAGAGTTAGGGAAATGTTTTGCATTCAAGACATTCTCAAACCCATTTCACTTTCATTCTACTGCTGCTATTCCTTAGCCTCTCAGTTTCAATCACTTTCCTCTTAGAGAGGGAATTAAATGAGTTGGAGAGCTCCCTGTTCTTCCTTCAGTCCCCTTCATTATCCTTCATGGAATTCATGGGGTGATGGATGCCTTGTGAACTACCACTGATCTGTCTTCACCTGGAGGTGGTCTCCATCCTCATGTACCAGGGTTGCTGACATTGTAAACTTTCTCTGATGCAAAACCTCTAGCATCCAGGTGTTGCATGATTTCTAAATTTGTTTTCAGCTTCTATTGGCTCTTCCCCATCATTGAAGAATGATAAACAACAAAAACACCAGATGATATTAATTTTCAGCTGCTGCGAGAGGAGCTCTCTCTGGATCAGGTGGTGAGTTAGCCAAATACTTTCCAAAAAAAAAAAATGACATTATTTACAGAGATCTCTATTCAATGAAGCAGTATAATACTCTTTTGGCACCTTCAGTCCTGCATATGTGTGTGCATGTGAGTGTATGCGAATGTGTGTGTATGTGTCACTGACATCTGGAAAAATTGGCTAATGTCAGATTGAAGAATAGTCCCTACAAGTCACAAAATCTTATCCCAGTTTTCTTCTCAAATGTGCAGTGACTCTTCCTTCTAAAAATATACTTTTTTCAGGGGTTATGGAGAAGGGTTAATCAATTACCATTACCTTTCTCCATAATAGGTAGAGTATGTTTATCTTTGAAAGAATCTCCTGTCTTCTTCCTTCTTTCCTACCTTCCTCATCCCTGTTTTGATAGAGTCAATTCCAGGATGGACATTGGCCAAATTGAACTGTGGAGTCTTAAATCAGTTCTTGGTTACTCATTCAGCTCTTTCTTATTTTATTTACAGATACAGAAAGGAAATCTGTCACTAGATTTTGTTTCCTTGAGAAATCTCTCCTGATGATTCTTTTTTTTCCTCCCATGAAACCAGTTTCTTGTTATTTAACTTATTTTTCACAAGATCATAGGATTTAGAGCTAGAAGGGAATCTTGGAGTCAAAATCCCTCATTATATTGTTGAGGCCCTGAGAAAGGAATTAACTTAACAGTGAATCACTGACAGAGTTTGGGTTTAAGTCAGTACTCTGACTTCACATCTTACTGCTTTTATCAATCCACCATCCTACCTTTCCATATTTCAGTTCATCCTTCTACCCTAGCTTAAACTTCACATTTAATAAGGGAAAGATGCAAAAGTATTGCTTTTGAACATTAGAGGGAGTAAGTAGCTAATATTCTTATAAATTGTCTTTATATCATGTTACTTCTTGTATCCCAGAGGCAGAACTAGGAAGAGAAAAATAATTATAGCAGTGCTGTTTGTGGTAACAAGGAACTGGGAACCAATCACTATGCACTTACCATGTTCCAAACTTTAGAGATAAAGATAAAAGGGAAATAGTTCCTGCCTACAAAGAGCTTTATGAGAGGAGATGATGACTATGTAAGGGCTGATGGTCCATTACTTACTGCACACCACTAAAAAGCAAGTATCTTGTCAGGAGAGAAATAGACAGACAGACAGAGAGACACAGAAACAGAGATACAGTGAGTTTTTGATGAAATCAGTCAGAATTAGATGTAGGTGAACAATGCCTGCCTACCTCCCTGAATCCAATTAAAGACATTTCAACTAGATGAGAAAACAAATCTAACTGAAGTACTTGGTGACCCACACTGGGGTTTGTATGAATCCAATAGTTAGTCCAGAACTCTATAGATTTTCATTCCTGATGGAATAAAGGAAAGAAAGACTCCCCTGAGAAGGAATTGTTTAGGTATGAGGTACTTGTAAAGCTTTAGAGGACTTGGAAGGCTTAGAGGTATTTATATTCTAAAGGCATATCTGGAGCAGCAGTGACTGATGTCATTATATCTCTATCTAAGGGCAGACTAAATTAGATGAAGATAGAGCTCAGCTTGAAAATCTTGATCATACTTCTTCATCCCTTTCCAAATTGCAATGCTACTTATCTCCACAGGACTTTCTCTACCCTGACATAGAAACCTCTTCACCCCAGAAACTCACTCCAACTCTGAACTACTTTTCACACTGCAAGTACTCTCTAACCCAGATCCCCCCCACCCCCAATTGGCTAGTTCTCTCTAGAAGTTCCAATTTAAGCAGGACTAGGCCAAAGATGTCTTCATCGCTCTCCAAGCAATAGCACATCTCTACAGGACTTCCTCTACTATGCCTCTACACAATGTATCTCCCTACTCCTATTCCATCCCATCTCCAGTTTTTTAGTTCTCTTTCATGTTTTGTCTTCTCCCATTAAAATATAAGTTCCTTAAGAAACTAACTTTCTTTTTGCTTCTATTTATATTCCCAGTGCTTCCCAAAGTGCCTGGTACATCGTACACAATTAATAAGTATTTGTTCATTGACTAAGAAGAATATCTTGAGGACTTAAACAAAATATCTCAGGTAAGTTAGCAGCCTTCCCAATAAGATCAGGAGTGAAGCAAGGATGCCCATTAACACTATTATTTAACATAGCAATTAGAGAAGAAAAGAAATTAAATGACTTAAAGTAGGCATTGAGGAAACTAAACTATCACTCTTTGCAGATGATATGATGCTATACTTAGAGAACTCGAGAACTTAGAGAACTTAGAGAACCTGAGAAAATCGACTAAAAATCTAGTG
Organism: Gracilinanus agilis; assembly: GCF_016433145.1. NCBI lineage: Eukaryota > Metazoa > Chordata > Mammalia > Didelphimorphia > Didelphidae > Gracilinanus > Gracilinanus agilis. Next base: position 417,162,629 of record NC_058131.1, read on the forward strand.
GAAATAATTAATAGTTTTAGTGCAAGGAAAAATATAATAAATATATATTATGCATACATATAATAAAAATATAATAAAATAACTAATAATTTTAGTAAAGTTGCAGGATACAAAATAAATCCACACAAATCATCAGCATTTCTATTTATTTCCAATAAAATTCAGCAACAAGAGTTAGAAAGAGAAACTCCATTTAAAATAACTCTAGGTAATATAAAATATTTGGGAATCTATCTGCTAAGATAAACTCAAGAATTATATAAAACACTTTTCACACAAATGAAACTAGATTTAAATAACTGGAAAAACATTAATTATTCATGAGTAGGATGAGCTAATATAATAAAAATGACAATTCTACTTAAAATAATATACTTATTGAGTGTCAAACCTATCAAACTACCAAAAAAACTTTTTATAGGATTAGAAAAAAATAAAATCAAGTTATATAGTATATATTATATTATGTTATACTATATGTTATAATATGCATATAATATATATTACATTTATATATTATATAGAAAAATTATAACCAAGAACAAAAGATCAGGAATATCAAGGGAACTAATGAAAAAAAAATGTGAAGGATGGAGGCCTAGCAGTACCAGATCTTAAACTGTATTACAAAGTGGTAATCATCAAAACAATTTGGTTCTGGCTAAGAGATAGACCTCAGCAAGATAGCATATGATAAACTCAAAGATCCCAGCTTTTGGGACAAGAATCCACTATTTGACAAAAACTGCTGGGAAAATTGGAAAACAGAGTGGGAGAGATTAGGTTTTGATCAACATCTCATACCCTATACTAAGATGAATGCAAAATTATTAAATGACTTAAGATAAAGAGGGCTTTAAGAGAATGTATACCCTTTAATCCAACAATACCATTATTAGACTTGTAACCTAAGGAGAGAATAAGGAAAATATGTGTACAAAAATATTCATAGCCAAGCTCTTTGTGGTGACAAATAAAAACAAAACATTGGAAAATGAGGAAGTTTTCCCTTGATTGGGTGAATGAATTGTGGTATATAATGGTAATGGAACACTACTGTGCTATAAGGAATGATGAACTGAAGGATTTCTATGTGAAATGGAAGAACATCCAGGAACTGATGCAGCATGAAATGAGCAGAACCAAGAAAACATTATACACAGAAAGTGTACCATTGTGGAAGAATATAATGTAATGGACTTTACAAGACAATCTTGAGGGACTTATGAGAAAGAATGCTATCCACATTGACAGAAAGAACTGTAGATGTAGAACAATAGAAGAAAAACAAATGAGTTATTTGTTTATATGGACATATGGCTTAGGGGTTTGGTTTTAAAAGATTGCTCTACTGCAAAAATGAATAATATGGAAATAGGTATAAGTGAGCATTTGTATAACCCAGTGATTCCCAAAGTGGGTGCTACTGCCCCCTGGTGGGTGCTGCAGCAATCCAGGGGAGCAGTGATGGCCACAGGTGCATTTGTCTTTCCTATTAATTGCTATTAAAATAAAAAAAAATAATTTCCAGGGGGCTAAGTAATATTTTTTCTGGAAAGGGGGTGGTAGGCCAAAAAAGTCTGGGAACAACTGGTATAGGCCATTAGAAGTGCTTATTGGATCTGGGAGAGGGGAAGGGGAGGAAAAGAAAATGAAATAAGTAAAAATGGAAAAATATTTTTAAAATAAAAAATTAATTAAAAGTTATTCATCTACCTGAAAATCATGAACAAAAAATGATAATTGAACTTCATATTTCAAGAAATTGTAAAGAAAACCTAACCAGATATCTTAGAATCAAAGGGCAAAGTAGATATTGAAAATTCTACAAAGCACCTACTAAACAAGTTCCAAAAATGAAAACTCCCAGGAATGTTATAGCCAAAATACAGAGATCTTAATTCAAGGGAAAAATATTTCAAGGATCCAGGATAAAAATGATTTAAATACAACAAAATTATAGTCAAGATCACAGAAGATTTAGAAGCTACCACAATAAAGGAGCAGAGGGCATTAATATATTTCAGAAGACAAAGGAACTAGGATTACAACCAAGAATAATATACCCAGCAAAACTTAGTAAACAGTGGGAGGGAAATGACTTAATGAATTATGAAACTTTCAAGAATTCTTGATAAAAAGACCAGAGCTAAAATCAAAATATGACATTTAAACATAAGAATTATGAGAAACTTAATAAAGTAGACATGAAAGAGAAATCAAAAGGAACTAAATAAAGTTTAATTGTTTATATTTCTACATAGGAAGATATGTAAGATATATAATCTGTAAGAACTTTTTATCATTAGGGCAACTAGAAGGAGTCAATTCAGAGGACATGGGTATGAGTTTATCACAGTGGGATGATCTAAAAAGAAGAATGGAAGGGGAAAAGACCTGCACTGGAAGGAGAGGAAGAATGGGAAAAATTATCTCATAAAAGAGGTTCACAAGGAAAGATTTATAGGATGCAGAGAGAAATGGTTGGGAGGGTGGGAGGGGCACTTGCCACTTAAACCTCACTCTGATATAAACTTGTTCTAGGAAAAAAGAATACACACACACACACACACACACACACACACACACACAGATAGGTACAGAAATTCTTATCCAACAAGGAAGTAGAAGGTGAAAGAGGCTAAGAGAAAGGAGGAGAAATAAGAAGGAAGGCAGATTAAGGGAGGCATTATTCAAAAGAAAAATGCTAGACTTTTGGTTAAGATGGCGGCAGAGTAAGGAGCAGCTGCTCGATCTCTCCTAACCAAAGCATACAGGACTCCTCAAGTGGACATAAAAACAAACCCAGACGAACGAAGGAACCCCACAACAGGGTGCAGCATTGAAGGTACGCAGAATCGGGGCATTTCCACAAGGGGTGAAACAGCTCTCACTAAAACGCGAGAGGAAGAAGCCTCTCCACCCCCCCCCACACACATACACACACCACACACAGCGCCAAGACCAATGCACAAGAGTGAAAACAGGATTGGGGCAACCAGTAAATCACTAGCAGCCCCAGGGCTTGTACCTGTAAGCTGCCAGACGTAGGACCCCAAGTGGCTGGGGGGATGCACGGACTTTCCCGAGCACATACGAGGGTGAAGGCTCTGCCCCGGGCACAAAGAAAGATCGCTAACTCAGGGACTTTCCCCAGGATCTAGACGGGTGAGGCTCTGGCCCAGGCAGAATAAAGAACTCTAAGGCAGGGACTTTCCACAGCAACTTGCTCCAGTGAAGGCTCTGCCCTGGGCGCGAATAAAGATCTATAAGGCAGGGACTTTCCCTGAGCATATGCGTGGGAGAAGGCAGTGCCCTACACGTAAATAAAGATTTCCAGCACAGTCTAGGACACCAAGTGAGGACCTGGTGCAGACAGGAGCACTGCTGTGGAAGCAGCCCCCGAGACCTCTGAAGGAGCCTCGGGCAGAGGAGCAGACTGGGGACTACTAGGAGGCCTGACCCCGAGGACAAGAAGACCGGAGCCATCTGAAGCTTAGAAAGCGCAGGCAGACCCTGAGTGTAAAGACAAAGCTGAAAAGGGACGGGGCTAATAATGGCAAGTCATAGGGAAGCCCAGAAGAAAAAGATTACCAAGAAAAACTCTGGAACACTTGACAACTTTACACAGAGAAAATCCAGACAACAGAGGAGGACAAACAAATAACCAAACCTCCCCCAAAAAATGAAAGCTGGTCACAAGCTATTGAAGAGTTCAAAAATGAGATGTTGAAGAAGATGGAAGAAATCTGGCAAGAAAATAACAGTTTAAAAGGCAGAATTTCGCAATTGGAAAGTGAGGCAAGTCAGCTGAAGACCAGAAATGACCAGAATGAAAAGGAAAACCAAAAGATTATAGCCAAAAACCAAACGATTATAGCCGAAAACCAGGCCTTAAAGGCTAGAATCAAACATTTAGAAGCCAATGATCTCTCAAGGCAACAAGAATAAATAAAACAAAGTCAAAAGACTGAAAAAATAGAAGGAAACATGAAATATCTCAATGAGAAAGTGACAGACCAAGAAAACCGGTCTAGAAGAGACAATTTGAGAATCATTGGTCTTCCAGAAAAGTCAGAAATTAGTAGAAACTTGGACTCCATTCTTAAAGAAAATATTCAGCAAAATTGCCCTGAAGTTCTACAACAAGAGGGTAACATAGACATTGAAAGGATCCATAGATCACCCTCTACACTGGACACAGAAAGGTCAACACCAAGGAATATAATAGCCAAATTCAAGAGCTTTCAAATAAAAGAAAAAAATCTTACAAGAAGCCAGAAAGAGACACTTCAAATATCAAGGAGCACCAATAAGGTCCACAAAGGATCTGGCAGCTTCCACGCTAAAAGACCACAAAGCTTGGAATACGGTATTCAGAAAGGCAAGAGAGCTGGGCCTTCAGCCACGAATCACCTACCCATCGAAACTGACTATATACTTCCAAGAGAAAGTATGGGCATTCAACAAAATTGAAGATTTCCAAGTTTTTGCACAAAAGAGACCAGGACTAAATGGAAAGTTTGATACCCAACCACAAAAATCAAGAGAAACATGAAAAGGTAAATAAGAAACAGAGGGAAGAGAAAGAAAACCCATAATCTTTTAAACTTGACTCTTTAAGGGTTTAAATAAGATCTAGTTATCTGTATTACTAGGTGGAGAAATGCTATGTATAATTCTCTGTAGTGAACTCTATTCACTATTATAATATTCACTATTATAGCAACCAAAAGAATAATTCATAGGGAGAGGACAGGATACTAAATGGTCTAAGATGACATGGGGGGTGGGAAAAAGGGGGGGAATAGTAGGAGATACCAAGAAAAATCTGAATAAATAAGAAAAATAGGATATTCTATTATACACAAAGAGGGCATGGAAAGGGGAGGGGATAAATACTACCATAAGAAGGAGAGGAAGAGAGCATAATCAAACCTTACTCTCAGTGTAATCAACCCAGAGAAGGAAGAGTAGCTATATTATCCATTGGGATAAAAAAACTCTATCTAACCCTACTGAGAAAGTCAGAAGGGATAAACCAAAGGGAGCAGGGGAGTGGGGAGGCCATAAAAGGGAATGGAGAAGAAGGGGGAGAGAATTCATTAGGCCTTTAAAAAACAAAAAGAGGGGAATAACAAGGGAGGGGGCAGAAAGGGAAGTCAATCAAGGGAGGGGATAAGGGATACTGGCTCAAAGCAAACCACTGGTGTAAAAGAAAATAGTGTAAGAAGAAGGAGTGTGTCTAGGGGAGGATACAAAAATGTCAGTGAATACACAACTTACAATTGTAACTCTGAATGTGAATGGGATGAACTCACTCATAAAACGGAAGCAAATAGCAGAGTGGATCAGAAACCAAAATCTTACCATAGGTTGTTTACAAGAAACACATATGAGGCGGGTAGACACACACAAGTTTAAAATTAAGGGTATGAGCAAAATATTTTGGGCATCAAATGAGAAAAAGAAGGCAGGAGTGGCTATCAAGACCTCTGACAAAGCCAAAGTAAAAGTAGATATGATTAAAAAAGACAGGGAAGGTCATTACATCCTGATTAAAGGCAGTATAAACAATGAGGAAATAACACTGCTCAATATATATGCACCAAGTGGTATAGCATCCAAATACATAAAGGAGAAACTGGCAGAGCTCAAGAAGGAAATAGATGGTAAAACCATAATAGTGGGAGATCTAAATACTCCTCTTTCAGATCTAGATAAATGAAAACAAAAAATAAATAAGAAAGAGGTAAGAGAGATGAAAGAATTCCTAGAAAAATTAGATCTAATTGATATGTGGAGAAAAATAAATAGGGACAAAAAGGAATACACCTTCTTTTCAGCTGCACATGGTACATTTACAAAGATTGACTATGTAATAGGGCATAGAATCATTGCAAACAAATGCAAAAGAGCAGATATAATAAATGTAACCTTCTCAGATCATAATGCGAAAAAATAATAATCAGTAAGGGCACCTGGACAGGCAAATCAAAAACCAATTGGAAATTAAACAATATGATTCTCCAAAACCAAATTATCAAAGGAGAAATCATAGAAACAATCAATAATTTCATTGAAGAGAATGACAATGATGAGACATCCTACCAAACTCGGTGGGATGCAGCCAAGGCAGTACTCAGGGGGAAATTTATATCCTTGAGTGCATATATTAACAAATTAAGGAGGGCAGAGATTAATGAATTGGGTATGCAACTCAAAAAATTAGAAAGCGAGCAAATTAAAAATCCCCAGATGAAAACTAAATTAAAAATACTAAAAATCAAGGGAGAAATTAATAAAATCAAAAGTAAAAGAACTATTGAATTAATAAATAAGACTAGAAGCTGGTATTTTGAAAAAACAGATAAAATAGACAAAGTACTGGTCAATCTAATAAGAAAAAGGAAAGAAGAAAACCAAATTGACAGTATTAGAGATGAAAAGGGAGACCTCACCTCTAATGAAGGGGAAATTAAGGCAATCATTAAGAACTATTTCGCCCAATTATATGGCAACAAATATAACAATTTAGGAGATATGGACGAATATTTACAAAAATATAAATTGCCTAGATTAACAGCAGAAGAAATAG
>NC_058131.1:417169610-417222275 GCF_016433145.1 Gracilinanus agilis
AGGGAGAGGACAGGATACTAAATGGTCTAAGATGACATGGGGGGTGGGAAAAAGGGGGGGAATAGTAGGAGATACCAAGAAAAATCTGAATAAATAAGAAAAATAGGATATTCTATTATACACAAAGAGGGCATGGAAAGGGGAGGGGATAAATACTACCATAAGAAGGAGAGGAAGAGAGCATAATCAAACCTTACTCTCAGTGTAATCAACCCAGAGAAGGAAGAGTAGCTATATTATCCATTGGGATAAAAAAACTCTATCTAACCCTACTGAGAAAGTCAGAAGGGATAAACCAAAGGGAGCAGGGGAGTGGGGAGGCCATAAAAGGGAATGGAGAAGAAGGGGGAGAGAATTCATTAGGCCTTTAAAAAACAAAAAGAGGGGAATAACAAGGGAGGGGGCAGAAAGGGAAGTCAATCAAGGGAGGGGATAAGGGATACTGGCTCAAAGCAAACCACTGGTGTAAAAGAAAATAGTGTAAGAAGAAGGAGTGTGTCTAGGGGAGGATACAAAAATGTCAGTGAATACACAACTTACAATTGTAACTCTGAATGTGAATGGGATGAACTCACTCATAAAACGGAAGCAAATAGCAGAGTGGATCAGAAACCAAAATCTTACCATAGGTTGTTTACAAGAAACACATATGAGGCGGGTAGACACACACAAGTTTAAAATTAAGGGTATGAGCAAAATATTTTGGGCATCAAATGAGAAAAAGAAGGCAGGAGTGGCTATCAAGACCTCTGACAAAGCCAAAGTAAAAGTAGATATGATTAAAAAAGACAGGGAAGGTCATTACATCCTGATTAAAGGCAGTATAAACAATGAGGAAATAACACTGCTCAATATATATGCACCAAGTGGTATAGCATCCAAATACATAAAGGAGAAACTGGCAGAGCTCAAGAAGGAAATAGATAGTAAAACCATAATAGTGGGAGATCTAAATACTCCTCTTTCAGATCTAGATAAATGAAAACAAAAAATAAATAAGAAAGAGGTAAGAGAGATGAAAGAATTCCTAGAAAAATTAGATCTAATTGATATGTGGAGAAAAATAAATAGGGACAAAAAGGAATACACCTTCTTTTCAGCTGCACATGGTACATTTACAAAGATTGACTATGTAATAGGGCATAGAATCATTGCAAACAAATGCAAAAGAGCAGATATAATAAATGTAACCTTCTCAGATCATAATGCGAAAAAATAATAATCAGTAAGGGCACCTGGACAGGCAAATCAAAAACCAATTGGAAATTAAACAATATGATTCTCCAAAACCAAATTATCAAAGGAGAAATCATAGAAACAATCAATAATTTCATTGAAGAGAATGACAATGATGAGACATCCTACCAAACTCGGTGGGATGCAGCCAAGGCAGTACTCAGGGGGAAATTTATATCCTTGAGTGCATATATTAACAAATTAAGGAGGGCAGAGATTAATGAATTGGGTATGCAACTCAAAAAATTAGAAAGCGAGCAAATTAAAAATCCCCAGATGAAAACTAAATTAAAAATACTAAAAATCAAGGGAGAAATTAATAAAATCAAAAGTAAAAGAACTATTGAATTAATAAATAAGACTAGAAGCTGGTATTTTGAAAAAACAGATAAAATAGACAAAGTACTGGTCAATCTAATAAGAAAAAGGAAAGAAGAAAACCAAATTGACAGTATTAGAGATGAAAAGGGAGACCTCACCTCTAATGAAGGGGAAATTAAGGCAATCATTAAGAACTATTTCGCCCAATTATATGGCAACAAATATAACAATTTAGGAGATATGGACGAATATTTACAAAAATATAAATTGCCTAGATTAACAGCAGAAGAAATAGAATACCTAAATAATCCCATATCAGAAATAGAAATTGAACAAGCCATTAAAGAACTCCCTAAGAAAAAATCGCCAGGGCCTGATGGATTCACAAGTGAATTCTATCAGACATTCAAAGAGCAACTAATCCCAATACTATACAAATTATTTGATATGATAAGCAAAGAAGGAGTCCTACTTAATTCCTTTTATGACACAAACATGGTATTGATCCCAAAGCCAGGTAGACCAAAAACAGAGAAAGAAAACTATAGACCAATCACCCTAATGAACATAGATGCAAAAATCTTAAATAGAATATTAGCAAAGAGACTCCAGCAAGTAATTAAGAAGATCATCCACCATGATCAGGTGGGATTTATACCAGGAATGCAAGGATCGTTCAACATTAGGAAAACCATCCACATAATTGACCATATCAACAGTTTAACCAACAAAAAATCACATGATTATCTCAATAGATGCTGAAAAAGCCTTTGACAAAATACAGCATCCATTCCTATTGAAATACATGGAAAAGTATAGGAATAGAAGTACCCTTCCTAAAAATAATAAACAATATATACTTAAAACCATCAACAAGCATTATATGCAATGGGGATAAATTAGAAGCCTTCCCAATAAGATCAGGAGTGAAACAAGGATGCCCATTATCACCTCTATTATTTAACATTGTACTAGAAACACTAGCAATAGCAATTAGAGAAGAAAAAGAAAATAAAGTTATCAAAATAGGCAATGAGGAGACTAAGCTATCACTCTTTGCAGATGATATGATGGTCTACTTAAAAATTCCTAGAGAATCAACTAAACAGCTAGTAGAAATAATCAACAACTAGCAAAGTGGCAGTATACAAAATAAATGCACATAAATCATCAGCATTTCTATACATTTCCAACACATTATAGCAGCAAGAGGTAGAAAGAGAAACAACATTTAAAATCACCCTAGACAATATAAAATATTTGGGAATCAATCTAACAAAACAAACACAGCAATTATATGAAAACAACTACAAAACACTTTCCAAACAAATAAAACTGGACCTCAACAATTGGAAAACCATTAATTGTTCATGGGTAGGACGAGCTAACATAATAAAAATGAACATCCTACCCAAATTAATTTACCTATTTTGTGCCATACCTATCAAATTACCAAAAAACTTCTTTACTGATTTAGAAAAAAGTATAACAAATTTCATTTGGAATAACAAAAGATCAAGAATATCAAAGGAAATAATGAAAAAAAATGTGAAGGAAGGGGGCTTAGCAGTTCCAGATATTAAACTATACTATAAAGCAGCAGTCATTAAAACAATATGGTACTGGCTAAGAGATAGAAGGGAGGATCAGTGGAATAGACTCGGGGTTAATGATGTCAGCAAGACAGTGTATGATAAACCCAAAGAGCCCAACTTTTGGGACATGAATCCACTATTTGACAAAAACTTCTGGGAAATTTGGAAAACAATATGGGAGAGATTAGGTCTAGATCAACATCTCACACCCTACACCAAGATAAACTCATAATGGGTGAATGACTTGAATATAAACAGGGAAACTATAAATAAGTTAAATGAACACAAAATAGTATACCTGTCAGATCTGTGGGAAAGGAAAGATTTTAAAACCAAGGAAGAGTTAGAGAAAATTACAAAATGTAAATTAAATGGTTTTGATTATATTATGCTAAAAAGCTTTTGTACAAACAAAAACAATATAGTCCAAATCAGAAGGGAAACAACAAATTGGGAAAAAATCTTTATAACAAAAAACTCTGACAGGGGTCTAATCACTCAAATATATAAGGAGTTAAATCAGTTGTATAAAAAATCAAGCCATTCCCCAATTGAAAAATGGGCAAGAGACATGAATAGGCAATTTTCAGGTAAAGAAATCAAAAGTATCAATAAGCACATGAGAAAGTGTTCTAAATCTCTAATAATTAGAGAAATGCAAATCAAAACAACTCTGAGGTATCACCTCACACCTAGCAGATTGGCTAAAATGAAAGAAGGGGAGAGTAATGAATGTTGGAGGGGATGTGGCAAAATCTGGACATCAATGCATTGCTGGTGGAGTGGTGAATGGATCCAACCATTCTGGCTGGCAATTTGGAACTATGTACAAAGGGCTATTAAAGATTGCCTGCCCTTTGATCCAGCCATACCATTGCTGGGTTTATATCCCAAAGAGATCATAGATAAACAGACTTGTAAGAAAATATGTATAGCCATGCTTTTTGTAGTGGCAAAAAAACTGGAAAAGGAGGGTATGCCCTTCAATTGGGGAATGGCTGAACAAATTGTGGTATATGTGGGTGATGGAATACTATTATGCTAAAAGGAATAATAAACTGGAGGAATTCCTTGCAAATTGGAGAGACCTCCAGGAAGTTATGCAGAGTGAAAGGAGCAGAGCGAGGAGAACATTGTACACAGAGACTGATATACTGTGTTAAAATCTAATGTAATGGGCTCCTGTACCAGCAGCAATGCAATGACACAAGACAGCTCTGAGGGATTTATGGTAAAGATGCTACCCACGTTCAGAGGAAGGACTGCAGGAGAGGAAACATAGAAGATAAACAATTGCTTGAATACATGGGCTGAGGCGGACATGATTGGGGATGTGGACTCGAAACTACCACACCAATGCAACTAACAACAATTTGGAAATAGACCCTGAACAAGGACACATGTTACAACCAGTGGAAATGTGCATTGGCCATAGGTGGGGGGATAGCGGGGGGTGAAGGGGAAAGTAGGGGCATAAAGTATGTAAACAGGTTAAAAATGAATATTAATAAATGTTTAATAATTTAAAAAAAAGAAAAGATCTGTTTATGCCTATGCTTTCTAGTGTTTTTAATAGAAATGGCTATTAGATATTGTCAAAAGCTTTTACTGAATATACTGAAATAATCAGAGGATTTTTGCTATTTTTGTTATTGATACACTCAGTTTTGTTTATAGTTGTCCTAATATAGTCCTGTATTCCTGGTTTAAATATAACCTGATAATAATAGGTGGGTTTTGTTACATATGTCTGTAATCTCCTTGCTAGAATTTTGGTTAAAAATTTTTGCATCTGTATTCCTCATCTATAACCATATTTTTCCTTTGTAAAAACTATTTACTATTTAAAACATTTAAATAAATTTGGGTTCCAAATTCTGTCTCCACCCTCAAAACTATCTATTAAACATACTAAATTGTGCAAAACATATTTCCATATTAGCCATATCACAAAGAAATCAAGAAAAATACAGAAATTGAGAAAATTATATTCCATTCACACTCAGTATTTTCTCTCTGGTGGTACATAACATCTCTCAATTCTCTCTCTGGAGGTAGATAACATTTTTCATCATAAGAATCAACACTGTGTGTTTCTGTTTCAAATGTGTTTCTTGTCAATAACATACTGTTGGATCCAGGTTTTTAATCCATTCAACTGCAGAGATTTTTCCTTTCACACCCACAGTTATGATTGCTATGTATTTCCCTCCACCATATTATATTTCTTCTCTTTTTCATCTTATCCATCCTCAAAAGCTTATTTTTGCCTCTAATCACTGCCTTCCTTTCTCCCTCCCTTTTATCTCCCACCTTTCTCTTATGTCCTTTCTCTAATATTTCTTTATTGGATAAGATAGATTTCTGCACAACTGACTGAATATATATATTCAGTCATATAGATGTATATATAATATATATATGCATATACATACACACATATTCTTCCCTCTTTGAAATAGTAGTCATCGAAGCAATCTAGTACTGGCTAAGAAGTGGAGTAGTGGATCAGTGGAACAGATTGGGAAATCAGCACACAGTAGGTCATGTCCATAGTAACCTAGTACTTGATAAACCCAAAGATACGAGGTATTGGGGGAAGAACACACTACTTGACAAAAACTGCTAGTAAAACTAGAAAACAGTAGAATTGAAACTAGGCCCAGTGAAACATCTCACACCATATACCAAAATAAAGCCAAAATGGATATTTGATCTAGAAACCAGGGATAATACCTTAAAAAATTAGGGGAACACAGAAAAGTTTATCTGTCAGATTTATGAGTAAGGAGAGAATTTATGAACAAAGAAGACATAGAGAGCATAATGAAAAATGAAATGAATAATTTTGATCACATCAAATTAAAAGGTTAAAAAAAGCAGAACCAATGCAACTGATGTTAGAAGGGAAACAATTGGGAAAATATTTTCATAGCCAATGTTTCTGATAAAGGTCTCATTTCTCAAATATATAGAGAACTGAGTTAAATTTATAAGAATTCAAATCATTCCCCAGTTGATAAATGGTCAAAGGATATAAGCAGGCAATTCTCAGCTGAAGAAATTCAAACTATTGTTAATCATATGAAAAAATGTTCCAAATCACTATTGATTGAAGAAGTGGAAATTAAAATAATTCTGAGATATCATCTCATTCCTATCAAAATGACTAATAAAACCAAAAGGGAAAATGATAAATGTTGAAGCTATATATAAAAATTGGGACAAGAATGTTCTGTTAGTGTAGCTAATACAATCATTCTAGAGAGCAATATGTAACTTCACACAAAAAGCCTTGAAACTATGAATACCTTTTGACCCAATAATACTATATTGGGGTCTGTATCTCAAAGATACACTTACATTTTCTTGAGGTGGACACAGGAGTTGCAAAATTGAGCTTTGTTGGGAGTATAATCCTATCTCTCATGAAAATCAGCATATCCACAAGGAGGCATTTAAGGTGAGAAGGATAGGGTATTCATATTTCTTTAAAAATTTCATTATGGACAGAGTTTGCATGAGTTATCTAAGTTTTTTTTCAGAAGTGGTTTATGTAATAAGAAAAATAGAGATTTCGGAAGAGAGATTAAAGGAGACAAAATGGACAATTTTGATCATATAAATGAAAAATTTTTGCACAAACAAATCCAATTCACTTAAAATTGAAAGGAAGTAAGTATCTATGGGGGATTTATATGGCAAATTTCTTTGATAAAGAACTTATATTCAAGATATTTAAGAAACTTATCTGTATGTATAAGAATAATAGCCATTCTCAAATAAATAAATGCTCAAAAGATATGAAAACAGTTCTTAAGGGAAAAAATCTGAGCCATCAATAAACATTTGAAAAAAATACCTTAATTCACTAAGAATTAAAGAAATGCAAATTAAGTCCATTCTAATCTTCCATCTCATACCATCAGATGAATAAAATTAGAAAAAAAGGAAAAGAAAATGTTAAAAGAGATTTGGAAGAACAAACACAATGAGATAGTTAATGCAATAGGTAGAATGCTGGGCCTAGAATTAAGAAGGCTTGAATTCAGATATGGTCTTAGGCATTTGCTAGAAGTGTGACCTGAAAAAATTGTTATTTCATCTCTGTTTGCCTAAGTTCCCCCAACTTTATAATGCAGATAATAGTACCTATCTCTCAGACTTGTGAGGATTAAAATATTTGCAAAATATTTGAGGTACTTTTTTTGTCCTTCCTTCACTCATTCCTTCATTCCTTCTTTCTTTTTTACTGAGGGAGGGAAGGAGAGAAACTAAATGCTTATTAATTGGAAAAAGAATAAAATTAGATTTGAAAGGGACTATTGATATTTTGAGAATTATTCTATTATCAAATGGAATATTATTTTTATAATTCACCTTTCTGTTAAGTAGAAATGCCACATCTTATAAAAATAATGTAGATGTTGTAGATGTTGTAGATGGAGATAGGGAGAGCCTAAACTGGATACTACCACTGGTAATTGTGTGACAACAGTGATAGCCCAGATAGGTGGCTAGGGCAAGATCAACTGAGGCTTGCCCTAGTTAGATGATATGACACCTCCTTCCTTTATAACAGTACCTAGGCAGGATCCTTCAGGTCAATGGATGATATCCCTTCAGGTCCCACCTGGGGTTGATTGATAGTGTATAATGGGCTCTATTAGCTTGGTAACAGTTTGTCTCTGACTGCGTATCTCCCTTCCCAGAGAAGATATAAATAACCACCTCGGGAAGGTACTTAAAAGGCTTTAACTGTATTTAAAAAAGATGGGGTATTGGGTCTGGATAGAGGAAATTGGGAAACCTTATCTACTTTGATGATAATAAACCCTCAGATCTGTAGGCAGGTATTGAGTCAGGATGGTTAGCTTCTCTGGTCCAGCCTGATCACAGCCAAACCAGAGTAGGCAAACTGCTGATTGATGTCTCAGCTTCTTCTTCTTTCTGCTAGATGTCATGCCTAACTAGTCTTCAGGATATCCACCCCTTTCCACCCACTTCTTCTTCTACTGCCAATTCCCGGATCCCTCCCAGGCCCTGGGAAACCTAGATAGCTATAGATGATTGATTTCCTAATATCTAGGGGCAGTAGAATCAGAAGAGTGATGATCTGGGTACAGGTTGATAATGTTATCAGGAACAAGACAGGAGGATCTTGCAAGGTTGAGCCCTGTAATAAGTCTCAATCCCAAAAGAGCAGGATCCACAGATCTCCAGGCCAAGGGAAGGAAAGGACCTAAAAGTCAGGGTTGCCAGGGTATTTATACTGCCCTGGGCCAACCACTCTCTCCCCTGTCCTCACAGCCCCTGGGAACATTCTAAGATCCAATGGTTCTCATCCATCAATCAAGGATGAGACTTTCTGCTCCCAGAGATTCAATATAACACACATAAATGGAATTTTTCACAAGGAAAATATTTTATATAGATGAAGGATTCTCTACGTATGAAAAATTATTGTCTCTGACCCCCAAAGGCTGCCCATGTCCCATCCAAAACTTTGGAAGTCCTTTTTTATGCTTTTTTAAATTCTTTAGAATATTCCTCATTTAGACTTTCATATGTATTTAACATTTTAGGGCTCCTGATTGTCTTCAGTTTATTTGTAATAAAATGGATGAACCTGGGTCACAATGTGAAAATAGTTCTAAATCCTAATAAAAGAAATGAATATTTAAGTAACTATTTTGACATTCTACTCACTATATTGGCAAAGATAACTAAAATAGAAAATAGCAATTATTAAAGGAACTATACAAAGATTAGAACATTACTGCACTGTTGTTTTTTTTTGTGGAACTATGAATTGGCTTAGTCATTCTAGAAAACTATTTGTAACTAAATCCTAAATGGCATTAAACTAATAATGCTCTTTGACAATATTATCACTATTAGACTTCTACTCTAAAGCAAAAAGGACTTATCAACACAGAAATATCTATAGTAGTGCTTCTTGTAAAGACAAAGAACTTGAAACAATGGATGTTCCCATCATTTGAGGAATGGCTCTGAACTTTCAGTAATTGGTCAGAGAATTGAGGAACAGAGTAGAACAGGTCACCTGAATAGGACCCTATATGTAGGTTGCTATGTAGTACTCCATGAAGCCTGAGGGAACACACAAAACCCAGCTGGGGCCAGGTGTGATCACCCAAAAGTCTATTGCATCAGAGACTAGAGTGGTGTACTATGTGAATTGCCCTGTGTGGGAAGAGTCTAATATGTTTTGAGATGCAACCCCAAAGGAAACTGCTATCAAAGAAGAGGGAATCATAAAATGAGAAGTAAGGAAAATAAAAGGGGCAAAAAATGAAAAATATCAATGATTTGAGTAAGAAGAAAACTCAGACAACTTAAATCTAAACAAATGAATAAATAGGGAAAAGAATTACAACAAAAGGAAAAATGGCTCCAAATCTAATAAATGATTTTGGCTATAAATACTGAAAAATAAAGGAAAATGATCTAACATTTGATGAGAGAGAGGACCCTGGAGAATTTGAAGAGAACATGAAGCCATGACATGCTTGCTGAGTGGTTTAAGAGAGAAAGAAAGAGCCCTACTAAAATCCTTCATGAAATCATTTTTATACTTAAAATAAGGGAGAGCAAAAACAGATAAAGTACAAACCAATTTCCCTAATGTGTATTGATGAAAAAAATTAAAATAAAGTGTCAACAAGGAGACTACAACAATATATTACTAAAATCATATACTATGACCAGGTGAGATTTTTAATGAGAACGTAGGTCTATTTCAATATTAGGAAAACTATAAGCATAATTGATCATATCAAAAACAAAAACAAAAATCATATGATTATATCAATAGATATAGAAAAACTTTTGACAAAATACAATCACTATTCCCATTAAAAATTGTAGCAATCATAGGAATAGATTGTGTTTTTCTTAAAATGATAAATAATATATCTAAAACTGAGGGGCGAAGAAGAAGGGAGGGAGAGAACAAAAATCATATAACCATGGGCAAATCCTTTAAAAAAAGTAAATAAATATTCTAAAAATATATAAATAAATAAAAGTAAGAGCAAAGAGATAGACTAAATAATTATAGGGACCAGGAATCCAAAAATGAGAATCTAGAGTAAACAGAAAGAGGAGATGAATAGTGAAGAAATGAGAGAAATAATTTTTGGAAAGGAGCACAAAAATGAAATCTTAAAAACAAATGAATATGACCAGCTAAAAAGGAGGAGAAGAAAAAGAATTCTACTTGATTGAGAAGGGGAAAGAAGAGGGGGAAGAAATATATAACTAGGTAAAAGCAGGAGAGGAATTAATAAAATCCTAAGGTTAAAGGAGAAACAAACAAAAAGAAAAAAAAAGGAGAAAGCATCAAGAGTAAGGAAAGAGAGCAATTAGGCATAAGACCACCTCAAGTTCATAGGGTTAGTTGGTATTTGAGTTAGGGGATGTTACCAGGTCTAACACTATTCTACCTTGCCAGATATGACTGAACTACTTAAATTGAGAAGATATGGCTCTAACTTGACTCAATGGGTCCTTGGGAATAGGGTATCATTTTTACAGGTTTTTTTTTTATTTAGCTTGGTGGTTTGGTTTGGGGTGTGTGTGTGGTGTGTGTGTGTGTGTGTGTGTGTGTGTGTGTGTGTGTGTGCATGTGCGTGCATGTATGTGTGTGTGTCCTTTCTTCTCTATTTAGTTAATAGATTGGATTAAATGGCCCTATACAGCTTAATATTTATGGTCCTATGAGTCTATAAGATTTCTTACAAAGTTTGCATTATATTATTAATTCAACTTAAAGACATTAAAATTAGTGCTAAGAGGCACAAACCCCTTCACCTTCCCCATTCTTATGAAATAACTAGAATCGGTCTTTGATCCAATCATTTCAGGCAGAGGAAAATAAGAAACAAATTAGCTGTTGTTTTGGGGACTCAGAATATTGGAGTGGAAGGATGGAACAGGAGATTTCAATGAGAGCAAACATGTAATTCCTTATGAATTTTCATTTTATAACATGAGATGAAGCTACTTGACCTTTAAGCTAATGTGCAAACCCAACCACTAAGAATGAATCCTGAAAGAGTTGTGGAAAGAGAGGGAGCCTGCTTGACTGGCTAGTGGGCGTTGGAAGCTGAGAAACCTGTGATTCATTCAGGCCACTTCTCCCCCAGGCACATATTGCCTCAAAAAGATCCTCCTCCCAACCCTTAATCTTCACCTACAAATTGAGGAGCTAGCTGCTGAAGAAATACTCCATGGGAAGATAGGCTGAATTTTCCCACAACACTTCCACTTTTTTCCTTGGCCCTGAGGTAGCAAGGTTTGGAATAAAGAAAAAGTGTAATAAAAAAAAGAGCAATACCAGATATTCTTAATTTAGGAGTGACACTATGTAATAGAGAATTTTCTGAGATTTCAAACTCAGTAAGTCCAAAATAGAATTCATTATCTTCCCATTCATACTCAATTTTTGTCCCTTTCAATCTTTGATATTACTGCAGCCAGTCCTCCAGGTTTTCAATCTTGGTGTCATCCTTGACTACTGGAATGTTTATGACTTCATCTTTGCCTCATTTCCTTGGTTTCCTCCATGTTTTTGCTCAAATTCAATTTTTTGAAGAAGACTTATATTGATCTCATCAGATTAATGCCTTCCTCTTTCAATTTACCCACATATATGCCTTTCATATATTTAGTATTCTTTTGTACATATCTAGATATTTACATGGGCAGCTTGGTAGTATAGTGAACAGAACACCAGGCCTGTAGTCAAAAAGACCTGAGTTCAAATATAGTCTCAGACACTTATTAGCTATGTGATCTTGGGCAAGTTATTTAATCCTATTTGCCTCAGTTTCCTCACCTATAAAATGAGCTGTGAAGGAAATAGCAAACTAGTCTAATGTCTTTGCCTAGAAAACCCCCAAAAGGATCACTAAGATCACTAAGAGTCTGACTCAACTAAAAGTGATTAAACAACATCAAAAATAAACATATTTACATATATCCTTGATTAGAATGTAAGTTAATTGAAATAGGAGCTGTAGACTTCTCTGCCTCTTTCTATAGTTTCAGCATTTATCACAATACCTGGCATGTAATAATGACTCTTTTCTATTATTGCCAGTCATATAGAAATTTATTAAAAGAGACAATCTGGATCATAATCCAAGCTCTGGTACTAACTAATCTTAGGAAAAACTCTGTACCCTCTATGGGCCTCAGATTTATTATTTAAAAAATTAAATATTTCACTAGATGGTCTCAAAATATCCTTGCTATTCAGATATTTATTGTAAATCTCACTCATTCATCCTAATGTAATGGAGCATACTCATCATTCCAAATTTCCTGCAAAACTCATGAGTGCAATGAGGACCAGATTAAAATATAATTTATACATTCTTAGGACTGAAGGACTTTGGAATGATGAAAACATAAATTTCTTTCTCACTGTGATAACAGCAGGAGGAAGGGTCTTCATCAAAAAGGATTGACTATGAGCCAGAAAGAGCACCCACTTGATAAACTTTAAAAGGTTAGCTCTCTTCTTTGTCTTTTCTGACTAGGTAACTTGGGACTTGAACTTCTCTTTCATACTTCTCCAAGGGGTTCCTCACTTTCTCCTTCCACCAACCCTCAACTGAACCCTCACCCTCAACAATGACAACTAACTACATATGGAAGTGAGCATATGTGCTGGTCTAGATTAACCTGATCCTGGACCTTAGCTCTCACTTCCTTTGCTGTTCTGAGCCTCATTCTCTGAGCACAAACGAACTGTGTTTCTGCAATTTCCTTTCAATCAATCTGTATCCCTCTCTCCCTCAATCATTAGCTCTAAATACACTTCCTCCAGAAAGCCTTTACAGATTAATATAATTCATCATGAGTTTTTTCTTATTTTTCAAAATCAGCAATATTTATAAATGAAAATTAAGGTGGCATAATGTAAAGCACATGGAATCTAGACAGTCGCGTGCTGACAAATGTTCAGGCACCAGCTCTCTGAGGGTAAAGGTAGTCAGGACACTTTTAAATTTAATCTGCATTATTAACATTTTATCCATCACATTCTTAAGTTAACAAAATAATAAAGTAAGCTCTGATTTGCTGTGTTTGCCAATTTCTGAGGTATAAATGCTTACACTGAAAATTTATTCCTCTGCTCTTAAAAGCTGGTATGAACTACCTCAAATACACCCTTGTCACAGGACCAAATGAGATAATAATTATAAAGTGTTTAGCACAATGCCTGGCACAAATTGAGTGCTATATAAATGTTAATTATTATTATTATCATGTGCCAATTGATAATGATGCTATGTATTATTCAACTTATCGATATAAATTCGTTTAGAGGTGGAGCACATTCTATCTAAGCTCACATAGATACATTCATCTTTACTCTTTGAGTCTGGCCATTCATCCAGTTCTGAATGCACTTAACTGTGCTGTATCTCACCCACATCTCTCCAATCTGTCCACTAGAATAGCATGAAATACTTGGACAAGTTTCTTTATGAAATCTTGGTATACTATGACCAGGACATTCCAGAAAGTCTACATTTCTAGTAACTCAGAGTAAAAAAAGGAAATGAGTATTAGTTGAGAACACAGGTTCATTGGGACCACCATTTTTCCAATCTCAGTGAAAACATCCCTTTCTTTAATGATCCTTTATAGATTTTTGCCATATATCAAATTCAAGCTCACCAATCTGCACTTGGAAAATGTTGGCCTCTTTCCTTCTTTCAAAATTGCAGGAAAAGTTGCTCTAAAGTAGTCCCATACCTCAGGTCCTGTTCTCCTTGTTGTTTCCAAAACACCAATAGCAGCCTAAAAATAGCATCAGCTAATTCTTTCAGTACCTTAGAATGAAGTTTTGTAGATTTTTTGACTTAAATTCATTGAGAACAGTTAGATAATTACCTACCATCTTCTCAGGTTTCTTAACTTTTAACTTCTTGTTGAGTGAATACTTTTGTTTTTTTTCAATCTCAAATCATACTCCTTGAAAGGGGAACAAAAGGAGAAAAATTAGAACTGAGTAGCCATCT
The DNA here is from genome assembly GCF_016433145.1 of Gracilinanus agilis. Lineage (NCBI taxonomy): Eukaryota > Metazoa > Chordata > Mammalia > Didelphimorphia > Didelphidae > Gracilinanus > Gracilinanus agilis. Next base: position 417,183,823 of record NC_058131.1, read on the forward strand.
TAGAGTTTATAATCTTCATCCTATCAATTAAATGGTTTTATCTCTTCTTTCCTATTCATTTTCCCAACACAAATCACTTTTTGTGTGTGTCCTTAACATTCATTACCAGCCTTAGTTGATTCTGAGTTTTAATATACCTTATTGGACTATGTGCTGTTTACTGGATGGACCTTCAGAGAACATTTTATAGATAAGGAAACTGGGACCCAGCAAGAGAATGTGACTAGCTCAAATAAGTGCCAGACCTCAAACCAAAGTTCTCTGACTCCACAATTAGTAGTTTAAATTTCACAATTAGAAACATTCTTCTCTATCTCATTATAGTTTATGAATTTAAAGAGACATCTACTAACCAGAAATTTTTTTGCTCATTTTTGATAAGGACTCCCAAGCATGTAAAGAGGTTGATAGACATAAATGGATACATAGATAGAGCATTTATTTTAGGAGCAATTAGATGATACAGTGGATTAGAGTGCTGGGCTTGAAATCAGGAAAACTCATCTCCCTGAGTTAAAATCCAGCCTTCAAAGCTTACTCATTTGGTGACCCTGAGTAAGTCACTTAATCCTGTTTGCTTTGGTTTCCTCATCTGTAAAATAAGCTGGAGGAGGAAATGATAAAGTACTCTAGGGCCATTGCCAAGAAAACCCCAAAAGAGGCAAGAAGAGTAAGATATTGAAAATGACTGAACAATAACAACAAAAAAATACCAAGAGTTGTTCTAAGCATGATATGAAAACAAATAAATTAACAATCCTTATTTCCAAGGAGCTTACTTTAAAATTGGGGAAGACAAAAATAAAAAGGGGAGTTGGAAAATATGGAGGATTCAGGGGGAGGGTCACCAACAAGGGGATAGGGCACTTGATGGGGGGAATAAAGTAATGTGGAGAGTCAATTAAAAGAAAAGGGAAATTAATAGCATGGCTAGGGTCCACTCGAGATATTAGATTCTTGGCCAGGGACCCATTAATCTAGAAAGCATCCCCTGGAGAAGAGTCATGATGAGATAGGCAAAGCAGCTGGTAGATAGATGAAGCAGTCTGGAGTGAATTGAATTGCAAGTGAAATAATATGGAACTGATAGAAAGTGGGAGAGATGTCATCAAACCTCTCATTATTCTATCTGATTATCATAACAGCTAATAATAGTTGACATTTATATAACACTTAGTATATACCAGGCACTGTGCTAAATACTTTGCAATTATTCTCATTTAGTTCTCACAACAACACTGAGAGGTCAGTGCCATTACTATCCCCATTTTACTGATGAAGAAAATGAGACAAATAGATATTTAAGTGACTTACATAGGGTTATGCAGTTAATGTATGAGTCTTACTGACTCCAAGTCTGATTCTGTATCCATTGTGCCACCTTGATGAATAGTAGGAGAAGGAAGTGGTAGTAGTAATAGTGGAGTGGTGGTTGTAGTGATAGTAGTAGTGATAATAATAATTCTTGTATTTCTACAGCTACTAACATAATCTAATTTCCCTATTATGCCAGAAAGTTGGGGAGAATTTGTTTAGTTTTCCTTTAGTCTGGCTTCTCCAGAATTCTTCCTTTACATTGCCAAGTGTCTGTTCTACTAGCCAGGACTATTAATGGAAGCCCTAAGAGTCCTGCTCCACACCCATTTGTTCTTGGCAAATAGTCCAATTTTGTGTTTCACATCTGAAAAGGAACTAACAGTACTGGATGGTTGTTTGTACCAGCAAATTTAATTCCTCCAACAGGAGGTTGGATTTCATCTGTTATTACTAAAGAACCAGTATTGGTGACCCAGGACTATCTCAACCTAAAAACAGAGTAGGAGGAAGCAACAAGATCTGCTAGCAGGAGACACAGAACACAGAATGTCAGAGCTTGAAAAGTTCTAACAAATATAAAATAAATAATATTGAAGATGAAATCAGAGAACATAGAATGTTGGAAATGGAAGAGACAAAAGATTCATAACATAGAAAGTCAGAGCTATGACTGGAAGGGGCATTCAGATCAGAGAAAATAAAATATCAGTGGTGTAAATACATCAGTCATCTAGTCCTTCATTTTACATTGAGAAAGAATAGAATCCCAATATGAGGAAGCAATTTTTCTAATGATTTGGTGGCAGAGCCAAAATAACAACTCAATTAATAGTCTAGAGAGTCTCTTTTAGACCAGAGAATCTCTTTTAGAGAGATTCTATTTCTCCCTGTTTGGCCCCCTAAATTCTTCTACTGATATTCGAGAGATGTTCTTCCTCCATAGTTTCTCACATAGGATCACTGGACTGATTTGACTGACCATATTGAGTGGGCTTAATACAGAGGTGTGCTTGTATATAGCCACCTCTCCAGAGGAAAAATATATACATAGCATACTCAAAAATTTAATCTACAGTATTAACCTTTTCCCTCTTTATTAATTCTAGATAGCAAAAACAACAACAATAAATTAAATCCAAATTTAGAGTGTCAGTTTCCAAGGTATATATGATCACAGTGAAATTTTAACATTTGGTTTTATAAAGTCAATATGAGCTAGCTCTAGTACTTCCTTTGAACAGTTGACAGTGCCATCATATATTGTTGTGGGGGTGAGGAGTAAACCTGTCATGCCTATTAGCCCATTCTAAATTGTCCACTCTACTTTCTCTCTTTCTCAAAGAAAAATATATCATCAGCTAGACAACTGATCCATCATCAACATGAGAGTTAAAAATGCTTGAAAATCACTTGGTTTCAAAGCTTAGTCATCATTACACTGATATCTTTCTCCTTGTTGGTTTTTTGTTTGTTTATTTAATGAATTTTTATGAAGCAATAGAATAGTTTTTAGAAATGGAATGAATCATGAAAAGGAGTAGATATATGTATATTTGGATTTCGTATCTAGGCTTAATAAGGTGTTTGAATAAGAAATGGCCATAAAGATCAAATTTAATCTCTCCTCGTCTCAGATTCTTCACCATTGAGATAAGGGGGTCAAGCTAGATGTCTTCTAAGTATGTTCCAGATATAAATCTATGATCCTATGATCTTATCCAACTTCCTAACTAGTGTTGGAATGTCCTGATAATATTACATCATTCTATGATACATCTTCTTCTTCACTTCTATGACACAACCTTCTAATATTTTGTTTTATAATTTTCTGGCTTTTTTGCTAATGCCTTTCATTCACTGTTTTGGCAAAGTAAGATGTCATTGGATTTGATGATTAGGAGGAATTGAGGGCACTGTCTAGATAATTTTGAGTACAGTGGTAGAGAGTCATATTGCATATGTTAGGTCATATTGCAAGATGATGAAAGGTGATATAGTTGGAAATAAGGAATTGGGGCCATTAAGTGTAAGTCATTCTTTGTAGAAGTTTGGCAGTGAATAAAAGGAAAAGTCAAACTATCAAGAGAAGGTATTGGGAATCAGAGAAGGCTTTCTTAGGATTGGGAAGATTGAGTATCTTTTTAGGCTTGGGGTAAAGAACTGGTAAAGGGGAAAATATAAAATATGTATTTAAAAAAAAGAAGGCATGAGAGATGTAGAAAGGCCATGGAGATGGAAGGGGATATAATCAAAGGAACAAGTAGAGTGAATATCTCTGACAAATTAAATTAATTTCAAATGCAACAAATATTTAATTAAAATTTGGCCTCAGATACTTCCTAGCTCTGTGATCCTATGTTAGTCAAAACCCAAGTTGCCTGACCTTTACCTCTCTTCTTCCTTGAAACCAATACTTAGTGTCAAATCTAGGAGAGAAGGTAAGGATGTAAAAAAACTTTTATTGAGTATTTACTGTGTTCAAGGCACTATCTTCGGTTTTAAAAATAAAAAGAAAAAAAATGTCTACCCTTGTCCTTAAGGAGTTTAATTTCTCTTGAGGGTTTGGAAAGGGGTAAAACATATATGCAAAATAAAATAAAAAGGGATTGAAAAGGAAAAAGGACAAATTGAAACATTCGAAGAGTATCTGACATATTTTAAGCTTTACTAGCTTAAAAATGAAGTATAATTTTTGAAATACCAGGTACAAATGTCAGTATTTATTGTAATTGTATTATTGCCCAGAAGTAGGAAGGTAACTGTTCCACTCTTCAAGCCTAGTTCATATAGAACTTCCAGCCTAGTTCATATAGAACATGAACTAGGACATATGCCTAGTTCAATATATTTTAAAAAGGCTGATTTGGAATTCATCAACCATAGGGTGTTGTTGAAAGTGCTGGGGTTGGTTAACTTGGAGAAGGGAAAACTGAAACTTTAGTCTTCAAATTGTTAGAGGCCTATTTCATAAAAAGAGAATTTGAGTTATTTTATATGTCTCTGGAAGACAGAATTATGATCAGTGTCTGGGAACATATTATAAGTAGGCAGAATTTTATAACTGCATAAGGAAGAATTTCCCAACAATTAGAACTATTCAACAGAATAATGAATTGCTTTGTGAGGTAGTAAGCTCCCAATCACTGGAGGTCTTAAAGTGGAAGCAGAATGAAAATCTGTCAAGTGTGTTGTCAAAGAAGATTCCTACTCAAGTAAGGGTTGAACTAAATTCCTTGGAACCCTCTTTCAATGCTGAGATTATATGATGCTATGAAAAATCTATTGCATGATTAATAAAATTTGATAGGATCCCATCAAATCCCCTGATATGGTTTTTTGCATCTTAAAATAAGCCCAACAACAGAGTGGATCTAAACTCTCCTAAAACAGAACAAGACTAATCAAGAACACTCCATGTCCTTTAGTGGCTCCTCTGGCATAGAATTGGAAACCACTAACAAATTGCTGGTGGTGAAACAGTGTACGAACATTGTTTCTTGCAAAATATTGGAAATAACTATTGAATCATTACCCAACAGTTAAGCAAGCCCCTGTTTACAGTATTAGCCCACCACTCGGACACTATGTGCTACATGTTATATATATATATATATTCACTCCCTGTGGTTCCAAGTTCCTCAATGGTCATTTGGATAAAGAAAGTAAAACATAAACCCAAATGAATGAGACATTTTTTTCTCTCTCTTCTTCCCAACCAGCTGGAAATCTCTAGCTGGCAGGAAATGTTTACTGCCAAAATCCCACTAAATACAGGATCCCAGAACATATGGACATTTATATCTAAAATCAAGCTTAATCCTGCCATTTTAAAGATGAGAAAATAAGACCCTCTAAGGGGAGAGGACTTGCTAAGCTTACATTCCAATTTAGGGAAAGAGTTAGTAATAGGATATGGGAAAAACAAAGAACCATTTCTAGGGGATGATATAGAAGGAATTTGTATTCTAGTATGGACTAGAAATCCTAGTTTAGTTCAAATCCTTGATCTGTTACTTACTACTTTTATGACTTTAGATATGTTAAGTTTCTTTTCTGGATCTGTTTTTGATACTCTAAGATAAAAGGATTTGGACTAGATTACCTTTAAAATTCATTTTAGATTTAAGTTTATGATGTGATGATCTTTTGAGGTTGAAGGTAGATCATGGTTGAATAGAAAAATCACCTCAGTTCAAGTCCAAGGCGTGATACCTATCACCTCTGTGACCTTGGGCAATTCATTTCCCATCTGGGGCTTACTTTCTTAATTTGTAAAATGAATAAGTTGTATTAGAGCAGGATCGATAATCTGGGGTTGGTGAGCTTAGTGATTAAAATATTTTAATACCTATATTTCAATATAGTTAATTTCCTTTGCAATGGCAAGCTTTTTATTTTATGAATTTAAAAAAATTATTTGGAGAAGTGGTTTCACCAGACTGTCAAAGGAGTCCATGACACAAAAAGTTTTAAAAATTCCTGAGCTAGATCTATAAATATTCTTTGACGTTAAACATTCTCTGAGATGCTGTGATTCTGTGATTCTAGTGACAGGGGAATTCTCTTTCTTTTTTGCCCAACTTTCATTCTTCTTTCCACTGAGCTGATATTGCCCCTCTTCATATAACTTCCACCTTCTGCTTCTGGTACTCACCTCTGGGGCTTAACAGGCTGATTTTGCTTTTTCCCATGATTTTCTTTCAATGGTCTAATGATAGTAATTATCCTTCTCTCTTCTCTCCCTACAAAATTACCACATAACTGATGATTACTGAATCCAGGTACATGAGGACTTCCTGATTTGATCTTGGGATTGAATAATATGAGCATACTTTTGCATTTCTGTGGTTTCTTCACAATCCATAAGCTATTGTGAAAGCTGAGAAGGAATGCATAGAATTACTGTTATGGGTGTATGGTGCTTCTGGATTGGGCCTGATAGAGAGGTGGCCCAAGATCTTCAGATGGTTCAAGGGCAAAAGTTGAGTAAAGATGGGAAGCCTAAGTGAACACCAAGGTTGAAACAGTTCCCCAACTGTTTGCAGCTCAGCCAAACACCAGTTCCCACCTACAGTGCCTGGAACTAAGTGATCCAATGAGAAGCTGTGAATAGAATCACAAAGCTTCCCTGGCTGCTTGTTCTGGGGTTGAGTTGATAGATAGATGTTAGGGTTGATTGGATAATAGTTGATGATAACAATAGATGTTGATGATGAATGGATAACGCAGTTGACTGCAACTTAGCTAAAGTATTCCCTTCCCCTAGATGCCAAAATATTAAACTGATTTTTAAGATAAAATTAGTCTTCACCTAAATGAGCTTTAAGAATTTAATTATAATAACTCAGGGGAAGGATCAAGGTTGAGGAATGAGGTGTTGGGAATCTATGCTAGACAATAGTTCATAGAGATGGATGATCAATTGATAATCAGGTTGTGTTAGTTGGCTGGAGAGATGCCTCTCCCTCTCTGGCCCTGGTCAGGCCAGGCACCTTGGCCCTGACCAATGGCCTCAAGTTTGATGATGTTCTTCTTGTTAATCAGGTAATTAGTATCTATCTCACAGCTCTCATTAGTAGTTGGTAATGTGGTAATCAATTAAGCAGGATACAAGTAACTTAAGCAGGTTGCTTGGCCTACTCACACAGCCACCTGGGGTCCCTTTCTCACAACTGAGAGTGTTTGCCTCAGCTCATGCCTTTTTAAAGTGTTGACAGCAACTGTCTTCTGCCCCTTGGCTCACGGTATATGGGTAAGGTTCTGAATTCCAAACTGTTGGTTGTCACTCAACTTGCTCTCTATTTTCTTACCAGAAAATGATATTACACTACAAAATGACAAAATGTCATGATATGTCATGAATCAAGCACTTTAAAAGACCACATGGTAGGGAGCTGACAGAGAATGGAACAAAACCACCAAGAGATAATCATACTTAACTGTCATGAGAAGGATCATCTAACATGGGTAGAAGGCATCCAATTTTTCTCTTAAAGCATTTGAGTGAGGAGCGCTCAGAGGCATTTATGATGCTACAGAGATATATAGCCGAGTTCAGCCAGAAGAAGCAGCAGCAATGGCATGCCTGCAAAAGTTAACGCATATTAATGAGACGATTCCTACTTCTTTCTCCCTAGGACATTGAGGAGCACTGGACCTGCTTTCCTAATAAAGCATTTGGGCTTATTTAATTAAATATGCTGAATACATGCAAGTAGGGATGGGATGAATCCAGATCAAATTATCTCAGTGTACTTTTGGGAAGAACAAATGTGAGAAGTCAAGTTTTTAGGTTGAAGGGGGACAAGACTAATCCTTTTACTGAAATAGCAAACAGCTATTGGAGAAGTCATAATACTGTATCTATTATTTTTCTATTCCTTATGAAGAATGTACCTAAACTATTACATGTATATTTTACCTCTTGGGGTCATAAGGAATGGGGAAAGAGATAAGTATTTCAATAGGAAATGAGACACAATGTATATGGAAGCTATATTTGGAGATATTTTTCAGAGTAATAAAGAGAGTAGACAAAAAGTTTGAGCTTAAGTTGTTATATTTATTAATTATTATATGCAAATTAATCCTTTTCATTTATAAAATCTTTTGGTCACGTGACCAACAAGCCAAGAAGGCTGAACACTTTCTGTGAATCCTCATAACCATTATAACTTTTCCCAAACCAGAATTGTGTATGACACAAATAATATCAGCTCTTCCCATGTTCTAAAACATCCAAAATATTTTTAAAATAGCAGAAACAGCTAATCCCTAACCCACTCCTTAAGTACATGGCTTCCCCATCAAGGTCTTATAGGGCTACACAAGCTGATTCATGGACTTGCCTCAGACCTCAATTCTTCCCCTTCTTCTCTCTGTCATGGTAAATCAAAAGCCAGAAACTTACTCTGGCTGAGATTCTGTAACATTACTCAGCCAAGAAATTGAGGAATCAAGGGAACTGTGGAAAGATGAAACTACTTATGTAAATCCAACAGTTCTGAAACAAAATAAACTGATATGCAGCTAGGGTTAGTTCTATGCCTGCAGAAGCCTCTTATGACAGAAAACAAGGCTAGTGAAACCTCAATTGCCCAACATCAGATCAGACTGAAATAGCTTCGAGACTAAGCCTCTAGGCAAATTGCCATCAAAGGGGAAAGATTCAGAAAGTAAGTAATATAGGACTATGAAGAGACAAAGTACTAAAATTATTTATTTTATTTTATTTTTTAGAAAAAATTTTTCCATGGTTACATGATTCATGTTCTTACTCTCTCCTCTACTCCCCCAACCATCTCCTCTATAGCCGATGCACATTTCCACTGGTTTTAACATTATGTCATCAATCAAGACCTATTTCAATATTATTGGCAGTTGTACTAGGGTGGTCGTTTAGAGTCTACATGCCAAATCATGTCCACATCAACCCATGTGTTCAAGCAGTTGTTTTTCTTCTGTATTTCCACTCCTGTAGTTCTTCCTCTGAATGTGGGTAGTGTTCTTTACCATAAATCCCTCAGAATTGTCCTGGGTCATTGCATTGCTGCTAGTACATTAGATAGTTCATTACATTCTATTGTACCGCAGTGTATCAGTCTCTGTGTACAATGTTCTGGTTCTGCTCCTTTCACTCTGCATCAATTCCTGGATGTCATTCCAGTTCACATGGAATTCCTCCAGTTTATTATTCCTTTGAGCACAATAGTATTCCATCACCAACAGATAACACAATTTGTTCAGCCATTCCCCAATTGAAGGGCATACCCTCGTTTTCAAGTTTTTTGCCACCACAAAGAGCATGGCTATAAATATTTTTGTACATGTCTTTTTCCTTGTGATCTTTTTGCACTAAAATTATTAAAGATCTCAAGAGCTAGAAAACTCAATCAAAAACCTTGAGCAGAAGCAGATCAACCCACTTGGGAGACATTAATAACAGAGAGAATATGGCCCCCAAATCAGGTAAAAGAGTCCACACACCTATGAACATATATTGTAAGACAAAAGAAAATAGTCAATACTTAGTGAGGCAAAGGATCCTATGGATTCTCAAAAGGTCATTAAAACATAACAGGATATTCCTAAGAATCACAATTATAAATCAACCTTATAAAAGTAGAAATTATCTCATACATAGCAGAAATAATTGGCAAAATTTAAAAAATTGAAATCATGACAGCAAACTTCACTAAAGAAACAAAAGAGAAAATAATGTTTTGGGAATACAAAACACAGACAGTCTAAAGGCAGAAAATCAAAATCCAATAATATATATTTTTACATGATTGCTATATAAGCAAAACCTATTGATCGTTGAGACAGGATATATAAAGACAACTTATGGGTTATAGGTCTTCTCAAACGATAAGTCAAAAAAACCTAATAAAAATGTTATTAAAAATTACTCATAAACACCGAGCACATAAAACAAAGTGCCAAAGGAAAAAAAATATCTATGAATTGCCTCAAGAAAATGAGTATCAGTTGAATTCATTTTCATCTAAATCAGAAATAAGAACATAGAACACGTGCATAGAGAATAAAATGCAAAGAATTTGGTGGAGAAATGCATTGAATCAACTGGGAAACAGAAGAGAAGAGAAAGACATAGAAGAGAAAAATAAAAGGAGGGTGTAGATTCATGAAGCAGCTATACAAAAAGAAAATAAAATCTAATCTAAGAAATTGAGTCTTGAAGAGAAGTTTTAAATGAGAAAGAGTAAGGACTTGTGACTGGGGCCTGATTAAGGGGAAGAGAAAAGAGGTTAGGAAACATAATAAGATTGTATCTAGTTTCTGAACATTGGTGCTGAGCACACTCCTTTATTCCAGCCAGCTTCTTTACAAAGAAGGGTCAGGGAGAAAGGAGAAGCATAAGTGAATTAGATGGAGACAAAAACAGTTACAATGATGAATATGAATGGGATAGAAATAATCAATAAAATGAGAGATTATGGAATGAGTTACAAAGCAAAACCCCAAAACTTGTTTATAAGAAATACACTCGAAATATAATGACAATGAAGAATTAAAATAAGAGATTAGAGCAAAAATCTATTATACTTCATCTTGACTCAAAAAGGCAATGAAAACAATCATGTTGTTAGGCAAATAAAAAGTAACAACAAACTTGGTTAAAAGAGATAAACAAGGAAAATCCATTATGCTAAAAGTTACTATGAAAATGAAATAGAATTAATATTTAATATAAATATAAAATGATATCTAAATACTGTTATGAAAAGTAAGTAGATATGTTATGTAAAAGTATGGGGATATGATGATGATGGAAGAAATGGAGGATATATAGGAAGGTAAGGGATGAATGGGGAATATGGGAAGGGTTACTCAAGCAGGCTAATCACAGAGGCTAGAGACAGAGGGCACTGGGAGGAAATAGGCTGAGTCCTTCAGGCAGGGAGGCTATCTTTATGATACAAGAAGAATTGGGTTAGCCAGAAGTAATATGTGTCTTGCTGAAGGGTTTCTATTGTTATTTTCTAAGGTCCCTTGAGGGAGGAATCAAGAGGCTCCTCCCTGCCAGTGAAACTAAAGTCTACAGGAAGTGACAGCTTTCCACTTCCTGCCCAAGACAGATGACTAGGTTTGCCCTCAAGAAATAAAAGTAAAGTTATTCTTTCCCTCTTCAGCCTTTTCCCGAGTATTCAGTACAATGATTCACCAGAGGCTTTTTGCGTAAATATCAAAGGGGATTTATTGATTTATTGATTTATTGAAAAGGGTTTCAGGGTTTTGTAACTGCTGCTAGGGAGAAAGCTGGCCTGCTCCCTCAGTCAGGAATAGTTTCGCTGCCCAGAGATAATGAGGATTATCAGATCACTAGATAAGGAGATGGCTTGATTTAGGTTGTCCTTCCTGCCTACAGAAGCTAAAACCCATGATCTCCACCCACCAAATCACCCTTCCTCCCAGGACCCAATGGGGAAATCCAGGGAAATAGCAGGATGTAAAATGAAGAGGTCAGGGAGAGGTCCAGAGAAATCAGGCAAGGTCCTAAATGCAAAGGCAAAAGGCCCTTCAGTTGGTACCCCAGGGATATTTATAGCCCAGCTCTAATGGTTTTCCATGAGCCCAGTCCCCTGACTGGTTCAACATTCTATCTCTTTTCCAACTGTCAGTGATGCTACAGTTGGTTTGCAAAAGCAAAAGCTTTTGCTGCAACCCTGTATTACAATCCTTAAAGAAAGAGCTAAACTAGTTATTGGGAGAAATAATAAAATCTTATCAGCAAGGTCTTTAATGTATCTCTTCAGAACTAGACAATCTAATAAAATAAAGAAGAAATTAAAAAATGAAGAGCATAATATTTTATGTTTTCAAATTATAGATGAGATTAGTGATGAGTGAATAATAATAGAGAGAAGTATGCAATTTTTCGATAGTGCATAACACCTTAAAAATCAGTCATGTACCAGGGAATAAGAATGTTACAACAAATAGAGTGAAGCAGAAATATTAAACATAGTATTTATTGACTATAATGCAATAAAATGATGAGATAATAAATATAAAAGTAAAGCTCCATTGAAAAAAGTTTAAAGATTAACCTAGACTAAATAACTTTATTCTAAGAGACTGACTAGTCAACAAATAAATCATAGAAACAATAGATAATTTCATCTAAGAAAATTTCATGAGATGCAGCCAAAGGGATCTTTAGAGGGAAATTTATATCTTTAAAGCCCTTTTATCAACAACAGAGGTGGGAAACAGATGAATGAAGTGGACATGCAACTAAATATCTAGAAAATCAACCATTTAAAAAGTTCCTATTAAAAATCAAAGTATAAAACCTGAAAACTAAAGAAGTTTAACAAGACTGAAAGCCAAAAAAAAGAATCTTATCAAATTAATAAAGCTAGGTTTTCTTTTAAAAAATACCCAAATCATTGACCAATTTGAATAGAAACAGAAAAAGAGGAAAAGGAAATCACCAGTATCAAAAATCAAAAAAGAAAATTCACAACAAATGAAGAAGAAATAAAGGAAATTATTAGGAATTCTTTTGCCCAATTCTATGACAGTAAAATTAAAAATTTAAATGAAATAGATATTGATAAAAATGAAAAATGCTTAGATTAAAAAAAAAACTCATTTAAGTCACCCAAAATCACTAAAATGAATTGAACAAAACAAAACAAAAAAAGCTTTAAAGAATGAAACCCCAGTACCAGAAATATGTACAAGTGAATGATATCAAATATTCAAAGATTAATTAATTTAAATATTACAAACTATTGGCAAAAATAAAAAAAATAAGAGAATAGTACAAATAACTTCCTATGATAAAAATATCTTCTTGTTACTAAACTACAAAAAATCTAAACAGAGGAAGACATTATAATCCGATATTCTTCATAAACATTGATATGAAAGTTTGAGCATATAAGCAGCACATAAAATTTATTATATATTATGACCAGGTTGGAGGTTTAAGATTGGTTTTTCTTTATGTTTATAAAAGTACCAAAAAAGGCAACACTACATTGGTGTCAATGTAGAATGTGCCCAACTGTACTGATCAAACCAGTACATGCTTGGAAGCCTCTACCACAGATTGGACACAAATAGTCCATATGAGTGTTTGGAATACAATTGTCTCTAAATTTGTGCATCTCGAGTTTCTTTTGAGCTTCTGAAATTCTTCATGCCATGCCTTATTTCTTGTGAAATATAAGACAAAGTCTCCAATTAAGAAGGTTAGGAGAAAAAGCTTGAGGAGAGATGAAAGGATGGATCAGCTGCTGTGGTGACTGGGGTAGAGAACTGATTAAGGACAAATTAAAGGATTGGCTTTGGTACACTGAGGATCCAATAGATATGATTTACCATGATTTTTTGACAAAGCCAGCTTGAATCAAATATAATGTTCTTTTTATTTATCCATGTTGTCTCTCCTTTAAAAATTCCATTAATTTCATTTTCTCTCCTCTAAGACTGATTTTCCCCTTGCCAATTCAAGTTGATGTTTATTGTGTGGTTGCAATGTACAAAGTAGTAGACTGAAGGCCAAATTTGGAGTCAAAAAACCCTGCGTTTAAGTCCTACCTTAGACATACATTAGCTGTGTCATTATGGATGATCACTTAATTTCTCAATGACCCCAGGCAAAGTATTAAGATTATAAGTTTAAAATTAGGGGACATCTAGGCACCATAGTAGAAAGAGTGCCAAGCAACCTTGAGTCATGAAAACCTGGGTTCAAATCTGGTCTCAGATACTTCCTAGTTGTGCGAACCTGGGGAAGTCATTTAACCCTGATTACTAGTCCTTGCCACTTTTCTGTCTTAGAAGTAATACTAAGACAGAAGGGGTTTTTTAAAAATTATTTATTTGTTTCAAGGGAGTTAATTTTCACACTAGGAATACTCTCACACTAATAATTAATGAGTTTGTACTAAGGAAAGAAGTGTAGAAATAATCAACATACTTAATAACCCATAATGCAGATTTTTCAACCTCTACCCTTACAAGTTTAGAGTCCCCATCTTCTCAGTCATTGAGACAAAAAGAAATTTGATTCTTTATGCTTTCTTGCCTCTCTCAACCACTGTCACTAAAGTCCATTGATTTTATCTCTGTAGCTCCTCAAATCTGTCCCCCTATTCCACTTGTTTTTATAGCAACCAGTCTAATCCAGGGTCTCATTATCTCTGGCTCAGACTACTGCCACATGATCCTAATGGTTTTCTGTGTCTCTTCTATCTCCTTCCCAATTTGTCTTTATCAATGCCAGACTAATCTTAAATCACATCTTCTCCCTCTCACCCCCATACCTGATTAATTTTGTAACCTCTGAGTTTTCCAGAGCAATCAGCCAAGTCCCTGCCTATGCAACCTCTCTTTTTCAGTTTGAAACCACAATCAATTTTCCCCAATATCCTCAATAGTTTCCTTTATGTCTCCAATTCTGCTTAATTCCTTGTTCCTAATACGTTGCAGGCTTTTACACTTCAACTCAATCAGAGCTAAACTAGCAAAACTTTATGAAACCTCTGTTCTGTGCCCATAACAAAACTCAATACATTTAACTAAAATTCATTAGCTTCAGCTGCAAATTACATCTCACACTCTCAAAGAAAATAATTTGCTTTACCTCTGACACAGACATGTGGCAGCCTTAGATACTCATTTTAATAAGCGAAGAGTGAATCAATCTTGCAGACAATGCATGCATGACTTCTGGGAGAAAGAAGAATGGGAGGGATTCTGCATTATGAAAAAGCAAAGGCAATAGATGCATAAGGGTTAAAATAGGAGTTTTGACAAAATAAGAGAGCAACTTTTAATAATTTAAGTTTTAATGAGAATACAGTAAAGTTATAAATTAATATTATCTCTTTAAGCCAGAGAAAAAGAAAACTTCTAGCAGCTTTTAACAATTAGCAATTTAGTTTAATTAAAATAGAGATAGCAAAAAAATATAGTAAAATGAACATAATAAAGGAGGGAAATATGGGAAAGAGGTAGAGAAAGAAATTTTCTAATGTCTATACTAATTATCCTATAACTGTCTATAACTGCCTATAATTAATATCTAAAACTGCCTGTATCTATCTATAACTGCCTATAACTAATAACAACTACCCTACAAAGTTCCAACCCAGTCAGTGTTTAATCCAACCCCAATTAGGTCCCTCAATGAAGCCCAGCCACCTTCCAAAAAGTTCAAAAGGCCCAAAAATCCCTCTAAGGCTAAAGCCAAAAAGCCTTCTCAGTAAGCTCAGGCCTACCTTTATATTCCAGCAACTAAATGCCAACCACCAACTCATGCCCAACAGTCAACTTCCCTGTAACTGCCAGCCCTAACTGTCAGCAACTGACAGATCAATGAGCTGATTCTCAGCCCCTTTTATAACCTTCCCCTACCTCACTTCCTGTCTCTATGGTTCCTCCTTCCTGTCACTATGGTTTTTCCTTCCTGTGTCTATTGTTTCTACTTTCTGTCACTGTGGGCTGGTTAATTCCTACACATCTCTATGGTAAGAGGACTTCAAGGTCCCCAATTAAATTAAAGAAATTAAAGAATTCCCTTTTACATATGGAATCAACAATAAGTGCTAAGGTTCTAAAATTCAAGTCTATCTATCATTACAACAGAACCTGAAAAGATACTCAGAGCCCACCAGATGGAAAGCAATAACCATTCACTGAGTGCAAAGAGTATCCTATATAGTTGGGTGGAGAACCAATTTTTTTTGTAGGTGGCATCCATAAGTACATACATTTTTTAGAAACAACTATAAATGAATGAGACCTAGAAGAGATGTAGAATTGAATGGAAGGAGAGGAAGTTAGATTGCTTTTAGAAAATTGTTAATGAGCTCAAGCTTTTCCCTGAAACAAAGAACCATCTTTCTAACATCAATATTCTTCTAATGAAGCTATGTGGCAGTGAGTCATGGAACACCATGGTCTCTTAAAAAATAAAGCTGTGGGTCACCTACAGGTCAATTGTGAAGAGACACATAGGGGTGAGGAGAAGGGAAAATCCTGCAACATATTAGGAACAAGAAATTAAGCAGAATGGATGACATAGGGGGACAAGAAATAGAGAAAAGTTACTCTTGACACTGGGAATGTCCCTACTACTTCTCCCATTTGTCCCAGACCTATACTCTATTCTTTCCTCACTCACTCTGCTCATTTCTACAAATTGGATAATATAAATTTTATCAGTTCCAAAATGTCATAATGGGGTGGATGTAAACTTGTTTTTGGATGTATAGATAGGAAACATGGTATCTGGGGACTGTTAGACATTCAGATGAATTTGCAAACACTAATCATTCTGGTTCCAGGGTAAAATCCAAACAGGAATAGATGGCTTTTTCAGAGAGAGAGGTTCAGTCTGCTCTGGAGAAGGTTGCTATTCCAGATTGAAGGGATCCAATTGCAGGGCAGAAAGAAGGGTGAATTTTGGGAGTCTTAAAACCTGGGAAAGCTATTAAAGTGGAAAAGGCAAGATAAGATCTTAGAACTAGAAGGAATAGAAGGAGTCATCTTATCTAACTCTTTGTCTTAATGTAGGTTGAATAAGATTCAGAACTCCAAGGAACAGTATAAGGAATTGTAAAACAAAACAAAATAGAATCTGCAGGAAGAATGTAGAGAAAACCAGCCTTATTGAAGGGAAAACTCATAACAAGAATGGTTGGTCCAAGATGATGAAAAGAGGTTAGATTTGCTGGTACATGATGGAAAGGCACAATAAGACCAGAAAAATCTGATGGATTTTTATTGGATTTTTCTCTTGGTTGAGCAGAACCAGGTATTTGGGAGAAGTAGCAAGGAGTCTTGACCTGGAATTGGTTTGTGCTAGTAAGGGACTGAAGATTGGCAAGGGGGATATTCTTGGTCTCAAACAGGAAAACATGCTTTGGACTGGCTGTAGAACAAGGTAACTTTAGGGAAGTTCTGAGGAGCTTTCCTGGATCTCCTTAATTTATTGGGAGTGGGGAGGCTGTGAAAGTTTTTATATCCTCTCATTTTACAAATGAGAAAACAAGCCTAGAGAGAAGAAATGGCTAATAAATGGCAAATATTAAGTTCAAACCAAGGTCAATTGTCTCTAAATCTTTCCATTGGACAATGCTTTTGATTATACATTTCTAGAATAAAAAACAGCAGGGCCTTCAAAGGCAAGGAATTTACATGCTAGAGACTCCCAAGCAAAATTGAAAAACAGAATGTTAAGCCAAGGAGACATCCAAGGCCCTAAAGACCATTCCTAACAGAAGATTTTTGGGAATATGTGGGTTGAGGCAGGGAAGAGTTCATTTTCTTAGGGCTACTAGATGGTCAATTGGTAAAGTGTTAGGCCTGTAGTCAGGGAGATCTGTGGTCAAATCTGAATGCAGAGCTTTCTAGCTTTCTGACCTTGATTTTGAGCAAGTCACTTAACTTCTATTTACCTTAGTGTTCTCAACTGCAAAATGGGAGCGATATAGCATCTACTTTACAGAATTGTCGTGAGGATCAAATCAGATATTTGTAAGCACATAGCACATGGCCTGGCACAGATAAGGCACTTAATAAATGTATATTCTCCTCCTAAGCTATTGTTTTGATAAAGCATTGTAATAGAGGGAAGATCATTAGACTCAGAGACAGAAGTTGATCTTGAAATTTGGTTTCACTACTTGATAGCTATGGGATGTTTGGGAAGTTCTTTTGCTTTCCTGAAACTATTTCTTCATCTGTAAAATTAGAATAACAATCACGTCCTTGCCTACATCTCTCTTTGTAAATTAATGAGGTTTTTGAGAACTATAAAATACTCAGAAAACACTGGAATAATACCTGGTCATTTGTGAAATACCTTATAAATGGGGTGTGCTCTTTGCAAAGTAATTAACCCTTAAAGCCCTTTGTAAGCTGTAAAAATTTTTGAATTGTAAAATCTCATAAATTGCAAAACATCTAAGGCTAAAATACTTTATAAATGTAAGGGTTCATCATCATTATTATTTTGATCTCCACATTGCCCAGTTCAGATTTTCCTGAAGTCATCATTATTGACCATGGCAGTTCTTTTGCCGGAGAACACAGGGATCTTAGCTGCCTGAGGGTGCCCCTCCTGGTAGGGCTTTGAGGACATGGAATAACTCTTGCAACACAACTCTTCAGATAGATTAAGTGAAAATGAATAGGAAACAGAAGGGTTAGTTCCCTTGAAAGGCAAAAGGACTGAAAACTACAACAACAACAAAAGGCCATTATGAGAATGTATGAGTACAAGAGGTGAGAATGTAGGGAAAATTGCTCAAGTAGGTTGTGTTTGAAACTTCCTCAAATTAGAAGAGGAATTTGTACATACATAACGCATGCACATATACAGACATTTATATATTTGCTACATTGCAATATATAATAATAATAGTAATAATTAGTATTTATATTGTGATTCAAGGTTTGCAAAACACTTTATAAATATTATCTCATGTTTTCCTCACAATAGTCCTAAGAGTTGACCACTATTGTTTTTATAGATAAGGAAACTGAGACAGAGAGAGGTTAAGTAACTTACCAAGGATCACATGTTTATCTGAGGCCAGATTTTAAATCAAATCTTCCTGATTTCCAGTCCATCACTCAATCCACTAAGCCATCTACCTGTTTTTATATGCACTATACTATACTATGTTATACACATATATAGATTACATATGTTCACATATGTAAAAACTCACACAAATATATCTATCTCCCTATCTATGTTTGCTAAGCCAAAGAAAAGAAGAAAGAATGCAAAGGTAAGGTCCTGAAGACAGACAGACAGACAGGAAATCAGATTTCTAGTTCCAACTCACCATGTTGCCTGGCCTTCATCAATGTACAGCTTTTTTTGTGAGTCTATGTTTCTTCCTCTGTATAATGAGTCAGCAGGACCCAGGGATGTTGAAAACTTTTTCCAAGCTTACTATTCCAGGAGTCACTGGGACTGCTGTCTTCCTTTAGGTGTCTAGTAATGACTAGAGAAATTAACTTTCCAAAGTTAGACCAGCAGAGGGCAGGCTCTGGTATGTTCTCCCAAGATGGAAAGACCTCAAGTTCAATCCCATTGACATAATTCTAACTTTTATCCAAGCCTTGCCTGTCTTCAAGCAGAAGGGTTCATCACTAGAAAGTTGGGTAAAATTTGTTGACCTCAGCAACTTATGAAACTTTTCTTATAATATTGCCTACTGTGTATAAAGCACTATTCAGGGCACTCAGAGGAATACAAAGATTAGATTAGATCCATTTCTTGACCATAAGGAACTAATAATTCATTAGTATGAGACACCAACACAAATAAATGTAACACAATATTAGCCAGTCAGTGTATTAGCAAATTATAAAATATGTTGCCAGGTCAAGCCTGAGGGGGCAATGGATTACTAGGGGAAACTTCAGGATGGGATGCAAAGTTTGGCAGAGGGAGATTAGAAATAGATAAGTTTTCATGGATAAACTGGAATATGAGTAGTCTCTTAAAGGATGGATTAGAGTTTGAAAGGCAAAGAAAAGGAAGGAACACATTACAGGCATATCCAAACCTATATGGCCATTTTTCATGGCTTTCTCCAGAGTCATTACTAGATATCAAAAGGAAGATGACAGTTTAGTGAATCCCAGAATAGTAGACCTGGAAAAGGTTTAAACCCTCACTGCTAACACATTTACAGAAGTGAAAATTTAGGCTCATAAAATATAATGTAGATTACTGAAGGTCATGCAATTTGCTGATAGAAGAGTCAGGACTAGAAACCCAATTTCTTGTTGAATTGCAGAGAGATTTCTTTTTCAGGGACAGATTGGTCTACATGGCTATTGGAGACCCTTACAATTTAGAAATTCTGGGATTTTGTGTGATTTTGTGATTCTATAACCAGTATGATTAAGAACAGGGAGATTTAAGATGTCAATATGTGTTTTGAGGGTCAGAATTCTGTTGTTCAATAGAATACAGAATGTGTAGAGGGTTATAGAATAAAATATAGCTGGAAAGGCATGAGACCTAAATTATGGATGACATTACAAATAAAGTAGAACAGCTTAAATTTTACTCAGTAAACAGGGAGACACTGAAGATTTTGAGCTGGAGTAGCTGCCTGACCAGATCAATGTATGATAAGAATTAGTCTGCCACAAATATGAAGGATGAATAGAGAAAAAGATATTAAAGTTGGGAAGACCTATTCAGAGACCACTGTAGTAGTCTAAATCATGCATTGAAGGAGAGGAATAGTAGAAGAGATACACCTGAGGCAAGGAGGTTGTGGGGATCTTTGGTGATAGTAGGAGGAATCTGAAAATACTGAAGAAGGATGATTAATACAAAGTCAACTCATAAACCTCTCAGATCACCAAGGAAAGAGAATTAATGCAAAGAATGTTCAAAATTGTTTGAAAGTAGAAACTTTAATCTATCAGCATTTACTAAGCACTTACTAAGGGTGAGACATCCTGCTATATGAGATCAAAGACAAAAAAATAATGCCTACCCTTAAGGAATTTACAATCAGAGGAGACAACCTTTGCATTTCTAAGTATACAAAAATACAAGGTGATCCCAAAGTCCTAAAGCAGTTTCATGCTTGAATAGCTTAAAACCATACTAGAACTTGAGAACACTGTACATATGCTAAATAAATACAGAGTAATTCCAGCAAAAGAAAGGCACTGACAGTTGTAGAGCTCAAGAATGCCTTCAGTTGAAGGAATTAGGGATTCTAAGAGGCTGAGATGAGAAGGGAGGATATTTCAAGCATGAGGACAGCCTGTGTAATCCTTAAATATCAAATATATCATAGAATGATAGAACTGGAAAAAGACCTTAGAGTTCCTAGAACACCTACTGTTAGAAGTGGATGGAATATTAGAGATGATCGAGTAAACACTCCCTCCTTTTAGAGTTGAACACACTATTGAAGATGTAGAGAAATTTGTTAATTATGGGATAGATATTCCAGAGGATCCAGTGAAAGGGAAGGAAATCCAGAGTAAGCATTGGTGAATATATTAGAGGTGGATAGATGTGAGGGAATGATGAGTCAAGAAAGAGGAACTGGGTTTGTAAATCATAACTGGTCAGTCAGAATGCCCTAAGCAGCTAGGAAGTAATGGAAGTGTGATCATCATTGAGTTCCAGTACCTTATATAATAACTTTTCTGCTATTTGTTACAATAAAAACCAATATAGTGTAGCAAAAAAATAGTGAATTTTTATTATGTGGACCTGGGTTCAAATCCCTGGCCTGAACGCTATGAATTTTTTTGTTTAACCATGTTTAACCATGTTTAACATGAGTAGGTCATATAATATTTTGATGCCTCTGTTTCTCCATCTGTAAAATGAGACATTTTGATGTAAATGATCTCTAAGATTCCTTCCAAGTATAAATCATGGTCCTATGAGATTGGATTTTACATGTGAATTCTAATGGGATTGAGTATGCTAGATTTTGTTCAACTTGATAGCTCAAGAGGTAGTAGAGTCACTACACCTGGAGAAACTGGTATAATTGACTTAGTAATAATATTGCTTATTTTATAGTACTTTAATATTTACAAAGCACCTTCTGCACAAGTTTCCTACCAAAGGTTTACCTCCCACATCACTCCCACAAGCTACTGATCAATTGGTACCAACAGAGAGATAGTCACAAGAATCCAGGGAGTGGAATTACCCCCCTCAACTCTGCACCTTCCCCACCAATAAAGTTTCCATTCTAATGTTTAAAGTCATAATGGGGATGGGGCGGCATGAGATTGGGTAGCTCCTGTGAAAAGTCATCCATGCCCATTACCTACCTTCTACAGGGCAGATAATCCAGTCTGAGGCAGCAAGGCACAGTGAAGGAGAGACTGGAGGTAGCATATACCAGGCAAGTCAAATCACCATTTAACCATCTACTCTCAGGCCCTGATGGAAATAGCCCAGATCCCTGTGCCTTGTACCCAAAACTGCTATGAGTAGCAGTTTCCCCACAAACTATTAGACCTGCTTCTAGTCTAGCCCCTGAAGCTGCTAATGAGGTTAGAAATCATTATGGAAGAAAGGTCTGTCTCCTTTTCACAACCATCACCAATGAACAACTGCCACCAACAGGTAAATAGGTACAGGAGCCCAAGGAGTAGTCATATCCCCTAGAACCAGTAGGTCCAATTCCAGTTCTGCCATCATAGCCATCATCTGGGGAGTTGGCTCCTATGGAGAATGGACTGGTCATCCTCACCAACTGTTACCTCATTGCAAACCAGTCATCCTACTTGAAGAGGCAAATCATCCTGAGACAGGAGGCAATAAATCAAACTTACCAATTCGACCACTATCCACTATCACCCCTAAAACCTTGAGAAATATAGACCAAGATCCTGAACCCCAAAGTCTTTGGAATGGAAATTCTTCCAGCCCAATCTCCATAGTAATCATCATGATAAGTAACCTTGGAAAACCTGTAGTCTGGGAACTGCTTCTGCAGGTGCTATAGTTATATCTGTTGAAGAACCCCAAAAGAAAAATCTTGCCATCAAAATCCTTGGCATTGTTAAATGGTTCAGCATCAGAAATGAATGCAATTTTTATCAATGGCAATGATATTAAGGAAGGGATGTTACCTTTCCATAACACTTTAAAAACCATAATATATTTCCATCTCACTCACTCACACTTTCTATGTTTTCTCTCCTTCATTAGAATTTGAGCTCCTTGACATCGGGGCTATCTGATTATTCTTTTTATATCCCAAGTACTTAGCACAGTGCTTCTTTATACATAACAAGTGCTTGATAAATGCTTTATTCATTCAGTGTCATAATATACATAGAGCACTTTGTAAACCTCAAAATTTTATTATTATTATTATTATTACAGCAACCATTCTAGTGAAAGAATACTGTTGCTGGCAATATCTTTTAGCATAAAAGTACTTAAAAAGTACATATAAGCTTTTTTTAAATGAGTAGATGTCAGATGTGATATGCAGATGTGATCTATTCTATAACATTGAAATGTTTGTTTAGCATGCATAAAGTGAAAACATTTATACTTCCCAAAGTGTAAATCTTTTTTTATGACAACTCATCCAGTCATTCAGGTAGTCAGGGCTTACATACTATGTTAAGAATTTTTTACATTTTACATTTTAATTTTTTCCAGATTATATGTCAATACAATTTTTAATATTTGTTTTCTGATGTTTTGCAATTCATGTTTTCTCCCTCTCTCCCACTCCTTCCCCCTTTCCAAGAAGGCCTGTAATATGATATAGATTACACATGTATTATCATATAATACAAATTTTCTTGTTTTTCATGTTGTGAAAACAAGACACATATTGCTTACTCGAGAAAAATTCATTGAGGAAATAAAATGAAGAATGATATATTTCAGTCTGTAGTAAGACTCCATCTGCTCCTTCAGGTGATGGATATCCTTTTTCATAAGTCCCTTGTAGTTGTCCTGTATCCTTACATTGCTGTTCATAGTTAAATCATTCACAATTGACCATTGTATATTATTGTTGTTACTGTGTACAGTATTTTCCTGTTTCTGCTTTCTTCACTTTACATTGTTTCATATAAGCTTCTTAGGTTTTCTTTGTGACCATCTTCTTTGTCATTTCTTATGGCACAATTTTATTCCATTAACAATTATATACCATAATTTGTTCAGTCATTCTCTGAATTGATGGACATCCTTTCAGTTTACAGTTGTTTGCCACCACAAAAAAAATTGTTATAAATATTGTAAAACATGTAGTTTCTTTTCCTTTTAACTTGATCACCTTAAAAATTAAAACTGGGGGCAGCTGGGTAGCTCAGTGGTTTGAGAGCCAGGTCTAGAGATGGGAGGTCCTTGGTTCAAATCTGGCCTTAGACACTTCTTAGCTGTACGACCCTAGACAAGTCAATTAACCCCCATTGCTTAGCCCTTACTCTCTTCTTTCTAGAAACCAATACACCAATTGACCAAACCAATCCTGATTCTAAGACAGAAGATAAGGGTTTTAAAAAAAAGAAAGTTTTCTTTTCTAAAAGAAATAAACCTAATGGTGTTATTGCTGGATCAAAAGGTTTACACAGTTTTATAACTCTTTCAGTATAATTCCAGATTACTTTCCCAAACAGTTAGATCAGTTCTACCAATAATGTGTTAGTGTCCCCATTTTTCCATACCCTTTCCAACATTTACCATTTTGATTTTTAAATGTCTCTTTTTAGATATTTGTCACAATGTCTAAGGAGATGGCAAATTATTAATAAAATCATTGCCTTCTGAAGAATGAATACATCTACAGGTAAAATGATATAGGTTTAATTCTAATGACTTTATTCTTCCTGAGTCCCAGTCTGGCCTAGACACTTACTAGCTGTGTATCCTAGGCAAGTCACTTAACCCTGTCTTCCTTAGTTTCCTCATCTGTAAAATGAGACAGAGGAGGAAATAACAAACCACTCCAATATCTTTGCCAAGGAAATCTCAAATAGGGTCACAAAGAGCCAGACATGATTGAACAACAACAATTTTTATCCTGTATATAGTTTGCTCTGTATACATTTGTTTGCATGTTGCCTCCTTAATTAGACTGTAAACTCCTTGAAGGCAGGGACTGTCATATAGTGGAGGCTTAATATTGATTGACTGACAAAACATAGAATTTGCTCTGTTTTGGCCATTGGAAGAATGCATTTTACAATCCAACCCAAAGTTGTAAAAATCATCCACTGCCATTGCGCCTAATCTGATCCTAAAAATAATTCTCACTATAAAATTGACTAGTGGTCATCTAGCCTTTGCTTAGAGAACTCCACAAACTTATTGCCTCCTGAGGGAAACCACTCAGTTTTTAGAGTGTTTTAATGATGTTAGGAATTATTCTTGGTATCACACCAAAATTTGCTCCTCCATTACTTCTACCCAATCCTTCTACTTTTGTTCTGTGAGGACAAATGGAACAAATCTCATTTCTATTTTGTTGGAGATAGCTTAGTGTTCTTGAATTCAGGGTTAGCCCCAGATCAAATGCAAATCTGCTGACATAAGGCCAGTGTTCCTTTGACTTCATCCCCTCCTTCCTGAGCCTTTTTGGCAAAGATCCTATTTTGTGGTTTCTTGCTTATCATGCCAGGAAGGTTGATGGGATGTATAACTCATTCTCTTTGAGAGTTACACAAACCAGTTCCCACTGGATGGGGGTCAGAATGGGATTTGCAATGTCCTTGGAAGATTTTGTGATGGGCAATCTTATTCCATCTACTCAGAAGTCAAG
This sequence comes from Gracilinanus agilis, assembly GCF_016433145.1. NCBI lineage: Eukaryota > Metazoa > Chordata > Mammalia > Didelphimorphia > Didelphidae > Gracilinanus > Gracilinanus agilis. The sequence continues at coordinate 417,208,926 of NC_058131.1, forward strand.
ATTAGCAATAGGCCTTTGTCCTGCACTATTCCCTGGGCCCATTCACTTATCAATACTCCTGGGCTTTTTTCCTTGCTAAATTTTGGCTTCCTTGCCCATCAGATAGATGGAGGCCCTGCTTCTAAGCACATTCTTTCTTTTCCTGATCATTGATAGGATAACTTTCCCAGATTCATCTCCTTTCCCCCTTTCCTTCCTCCACTCCCCTACCCACCCACAGAAAAATAAAACAAAAATAATACTTCAGAAAATAAGGAGAAAAAAGTTTAAGGAAAATGTTTAAAAGTTGTTATATATTGACCTTTCAATGATACACAGAGTGTGAAGAACCCTCAGGTTTCCAAATATTCTTTTCTTTTATAAGACTTTCTCATTTATCATTATTTTTTTCCTTCCAGTCTCATTTTTCTCTGTTTATATCCTCAGTGCCTAGCTTAATGTCTTATACATGCAACTCCTAATTAATGACTACAGATTGATTAAGTGCTTATTGATTGCATATCAGGTACAGATGGATCAGCGTAGTAGTCCTGTGTCCAGCTAAATTTAATGAGCTGAGAACTGCTTGTCTATTGAATTTTGGTTTGCAGATCATGGGTTTTTCTTTTCCTCCTTCCTCATCCTCCTTTGAACTTCAGAAACTCAGATTAAGGGGCTGTCCTAAGGTCATGATCATGCATGATGCATTTAGATCATTATCAGTGCTTAATGCATAGATCATTATCTTTCCAGACACCAGGCTTTCAATCATTCCAGTCACCCATGACTCCTACTTTCCCCTCAACTCTCATTTTTTGTCTAGTCCCTGAGTCCTGTTGATTTTTTCTTTCACTTCACTCACATCTGTCTCCTCCTTTCCATTTCCTCTGTTGCCTCTCTGGGCTCTCATTAGCTCCCACATGGACTACCCCTGATTTCTCTCTTCCCTAGGTTATTCTATATAGAACACCCTTATTAATCTTTCTCCAACCCTTCCTAAAACATTTTTTGAATGCCAATTCCCTTGTCCAAACTCTTTCAATGATAGCTATCCTAATTTTCCTTTTAATTTTTTTGGATGGGGGTTTAAACCTGTGGTTTTATTACAGTATGGACCTCCTAACAAAGAAACATTCTACCAATGCAATTGTTTGGTGACTTATAATCTTATAAAGTTTCCTGGAAAACTGAGAGGTTAAGTTACTTGCCCAGAGTCACATGAACCCATACATGTGACAAAGCCAGAGCTTAAATCCTCTAGGCTCGATTCCATCTAGTAAAAATATCCCATCTTAAAGAACTGATGGAGTCTGAATGAAGAATGAAGCATTTTTTAAAAACCTTTTATTATTCTTGGGGGTGTTTTTTGGTCTGTGTTTTCTTTTGCAATATGGCTAATATGGAAATATTTTTACATGACTGCACATGTATAATCTATATCAAATTGCTTTCCTTCTCAAGGAGTGGGAAGGGAAGAGGAGAAGGAAGGAAGAGAATTGAGAACTCAAAATTTTTTTAAAAGACTGTAAATATTTTTTGTTTAGAGAAAAAATTTTTGTTTACATGTAATTGAAAAAAAATTTTTAAATTTTCTTTTTAGTCATCTTACACTTTACTCTGGTCCATGTATTCTTTATAAGTGTTGGCTGCTAAATATTTAATAACTAGCTGAATATTTAATAACTAGAAGGGGGAAAATTGTTCTATGCCCCACTTTTTAATAGGCATTTTGTTTTTATTTTTAACAAATTTAAAAAAATTTTGAGTTCTAAATTTTTCCCTTCTTGCTTCCCCTCCTCCTCCCACTGAGAAAGCAAGCAATATGCAATGACCCACTTTTCAGTTTTATCTGCATTGTTAACATTTTCTCCATCATTTTCTCAAGCCTGAACAATCAACAAAAAATGATAAGTCAAGCCCTGATTTGTGGTTTTAGTGTATTGCTGAAGTATAAATGCACACACTGAAAATTTAACAATTATCTGTCTCTATTAGCTGCCTCAAGCACATAATAGCTTCTACAAAATCTAAAGTCCAGTTAAATTAGCCTTCTTGCTGTTTTTCACATGCAAAATTGCCTCTGCTGCCTTTTTACTTCTGTACTGCCTGTCTTTCAAGCATGAAATGCATTACTTTCCCACCTCACCTATTGGACTGCCTTATTTCCTTTAAGACTCAACTAAAACTTAACATTATTAGCATGAAGCCTTTCCTGATCTGCTCTCCCCACCTGCTTTACCCCACTAACACTATCTATTATGTATTGTCCTGTGCATACATATGTACATATAGATACATACATGGCACACACATATAACATATTAGTCATCACTTCCACTAACATTTAAGCTTCCTAAGCTTTGTACAATGGTTGGCATACTGTAAGTACTTAATAAATGCTTTCTGAATGATTAATTGCCTCCTTCTTACATCCTGTCCAACTTTCTGGAACACCTTTCAGGAACTTCAGGTTGTCCAAAGGTTGCCCTATGGCTGTTCTGAGTCAGGAAATTTATTCTGAGTAGACAGGTGGGTTTAGAACTGACTTTGAATAAGTGGGTTTAATTTAGATAAATGGAGAGAAAAGGAAAGGCCTTCATGGTAGGCAGAATGGAGCAAGCAAAGACCTAGAGAGAGGCATATGCAGATTACAGATTATGAGAGTTGCAAAGAATTTTTGATTAGAGATTAAAATTTAGCCCAGAGCCCTCATTTCACAGAGAAGGAAACTGAGGCTCAGAAATGATTTGCCCAATGTTATATAACCAGTAAGTGGTAGAGACTCAACTTAAACTCAGGGTTTTAGATTCTAACCCTAATACTCTTTCCACTACCCCCATGCTTCTACTTTGTTCTAGATCCATGGAAGATACCACCCTTGCTATGGTGCTTAGATTATATTGTATTCTAGTTCAATTTATGACTTTGGTTCCAAATCTGGGAAGTTCATGTGAAGGGCTTGTTTAACAAGGGCACATTTCCTGAGAAAACAGAGATTCCTAAAAGAGCCCAAGAATCACATGATGACATGATCACATTTGTGAGGGATACTTCTATGTGAACAAGCAGATTTATTCCTGAGGTCATAGGATCACAGATCATAGATTTAGCACTTGAAAGGACATCACAGGTCATATTGTCCAATACTATACTTTTATTTATAAGGAAACTGAGGCAAAGAGATTAAGTGGCTTGTTCAATGTCATACAGATTTATAATGAAACTGAGGCAAAGAGATTAAGTGACTTGTTCAATGTCATACAGATAGTAAAGTAGCAGAGGCAGGATTTGAACCAAGATATTAGGTATTAAGTTTCTCCCACGTCTAGTCTACCCCCTTTTAAATCCAACCACTCTAATTCTTACATAGTACAGCTTTCATCATATTACTTCCTGCTCAAAACACAAACAATGAAATAACTTTATGGACTTTCCAGTGCCTTCAAGATAAAATGATGATGATGATAGCTACCATTGATGGTTTTCATTAGCTACAAAGACTGGCTCCAGGTACAGCACTCTATCCACTGTGCCACCCCATCTTGCTTACTTACAAACAAAGGATTGAACTCCTTTCCAACTCTAACATTGCAATTCTGCCTTTCTAAACTTTGCTTCCCATTCAACAACTCTCCCCCATGTATTTTATGCCTTCATTAGAATGAACAACTCACTGTTCCTTGAATATACCCAGCCTGATTCCTAGAATCATAGAATATAAAATGTCAGAACTAGAAAAATAATTTAGTCTAACCCACTAATTTTACAGAGGCAGAAATTGAGGAATTGAGTGCTCAAGACTACGCATCAGGTCAACAGCTTCTTATTCCAGCCCAGGAATAATTAATTATAATTTTGGGGAGAGGATATCTATGATTTCATTACTATAGGGAACTCCCAATGAGAAAACTTCCTCTACTGCTTTGCCATTTATAATTTAAGACCTGATTGGGTTATGGAAAGGTTAAGTGATCTGCTCAGGTTCTCACAGTCAGTAATGTCAGAAGTGGTAGTAAGGAGGAAATTCAAGAGCCATCAGGAGTGGAAAGGACCTTAGAGATCATTTGGTCTCAGTCTCTATTTTGCTTTGCTAATCTGAAGAATGGCAAGGTCTAGATTCAAACCCAGGTTTCCTGACTCCCAAATACTATGAATGATCAAAACTGGGCATCTCTTTAATAGACATTAAAGCCACAAAGGGTAGCAGCTCACTGAATAGATCAAGGGAATGAAGGGACCAGGAGAGCTTGTCAGCCCAGGGCACAGCAAGGCAGGTGCAACATTGTTCCTATGTTGTGGTCATTAGCTTGGACCTAATGGGTGGCCTTTATCACATGACTATGCTCAGTGCCAGCAGAGAAAGAACCCTTTGTGGATAGCAAAGACATTCTCCTCCTTATTATTAGAGGAAACAATCAGGATCCATTGGAGCCCTGGGGCTCAGGCCAAACTCTAGGATGAACTGACAGTTTCCCCAGGGTCTTGCCGGGTGGCCTTGCCATTGAGAATAGGGCTTCACCCAAAACCTCTTTTATCACCAGGCTATAATGTGTTGAAGTAGAATTTCTTTCTGACAAAAGGGCCAGTGCCCCCGGAGTTTATCACTGAGCAGACATGCTGTCATATCTCCTTTCCTTCCTCCTCAGTAGGAAATGCGGAAAAACTGTCTGCTCCTCCCAAGGATCATAAAAACAATAACAATTATTATTATAGCATATAATGATTAAAAATAATTATATGAAGCCTATATTGCATATGCATTATTATATTATATAAGAATATATTATGTATATAAATATATATTATATAAATATTATACATAAAATATATATTTCTATGACAATAATAATAAAAAACCTAAATGAGATTATCAAAAGCATGTAGGAATATATCATCCCCATTGTTCTCTTCCTGGAGTTATACTAAGGATGTTTTCAGGAGGCCCCTACAGTATTACTTATCATCTCAGCACTTTTATTCAACTACTAAAACAAAAAAAAACTCACTCATTTCATCCCTCTGTACAAAATTCAGTAAAACATTAAAAATAAAAGAATGAGATAAAGAGAGCTAATTGTCCTTGTGACATTTCTCTGTCAACTCCATCAAAGAGATGAAAACTTTATAATAATTTATAACAATTATGATGATGATGATGGCCCTGACTATTTTTCAAAACCCTTAATTTCTGTCCTAGTAACTAACAGCTCTAAGACAGAAGGCAAGTGCTAGGCAAATGGGCTTAACTGACTTGCCCAGGGTCACAAAGTTAGGAAGTCTGAGGTGAGATTTGAACCCAGGTCCTCCCAACTCTACATCTGGTACTCTATTTGCAGAGCCATCTATCTGCCTTAGTCCTAACTTTTTTTCATGTCAGAAAGATATTTCAGTGAGTGTAGAAAACCTAGGCTTACATCTTAATATTTTTAATCAATTATTTAAAGCAGTCATTTCATCCATAGATTCAATAGTCTGGAGAACCTGAAATTTTCAAGAATAATGACAATATAATGACTGATTTGAGTGAACTCTATAGAATATTAATTAAAACAAGATAACAGTAGTCCTGGGAGCAGCGATATAAGTAAAAGAACTCCCTTTTAAAAAATGTTCCACAAAATACTTTCCTTAGAAAAACCCTTTCAGGTAGTTGGTGTGGCATTATTTCCCCCTCTTTGCAGATAAGGAAATTGGGGATCAGAGACATGAAGTGGATTCTCAAAGTCACACAGGGAGCAATTGTTTTCAGAGCCAGGATAGAAATGTGGAGTCTCCTGAGTCAAAAGTCCTATATGTTCAAATTTTCTGACTTCAAAAAAGTCCATATTTTCAACCATACCAGAACTTAATTTTAAATTTTGGCTAGGACATTTTTTCTTTACTTTTTCTGTATAAGGGTTGTACTTGAAACAAAATGCTGACAGATTTGTTTAATGAATCCGCTCAGCTCATTCTAATTTTCCACAAGCGCTCCCACAAAAAATGTTCTCTGAGAATCCAGTGCATCCCTGGTGAACCTTGACCTTAACTCACCCAAAGAGGGCCTGGTCACGTATTCTTCTTTCTGGCTTGGCTCCCCTCACCCCCTCCAGGGCCTTTAATTGGCAGGTTCACAAGGAAGTCTTTTGTTTGGCTCCAAAACACTTGGAGCACAATTAAAAATGTTGGTCACTTTCATCTCAAGAGTGCCCACAATTAATACTTTTTTACATAGGCCAAGACTCGTATGCTTTTAAATAGCAACAGCCCAGTTTTCAAGGTGGGGGGTGGGGGCTGCCGGGTTCCACAAAGAAAATGAAAATTTGCTCTTGGAAATGGAAAGAATGAAGTTCAGTCTGCATTTAAATATAGAAAACTCCAAGTTCTTTTGCTTCTATCAGTGTTTGGTGGCAGCATTAAAAATTTTCTTTTAAATTTATTTAAAATATTTTTCAATGGTTACATGATTCATGATATTTCCCACCCCTCTTCCCTCCCTGCTCCCAGAGTTGATGAGTAGTTTGATTGGGTTATACATGTATCATTGTTCAAAACCTATTTCCATGTTATTCATATTTGCAGTAGAGTGACCTTTTAACCTCAAAACCCTAATCATAACCCCACTGAACCATGTGATTGATCATATGTTTTTCTTCTGCATTTCTACTCCCACAGTTCTTTCTCTGGATAGGGATAATGCTCTTTCTCATAAGTTCCTCTGGATTGTCCTGAATCATTGCATTGCTGCTAGTAGAAAAGTTTGTTACATTCAATTGTACCACAATGTATCAGTCTCTGTGTACAATGTTCTCCTGGTTCTGCTCCTGTCACTCTGCATCAATTTCTGGAGGTCGTTCCAGTTCACATGGAATTCCTCCAGTTCACTATTCCTTTCAGCACAATAATAATCCATCACCTTAAGATACCACAATTTATTTAGCCATTCTCCAATTGATGGACACTCCCTCATTTTCCAATTTTTTGAGTGGCAGCATTTTTATAGAAATCCATATTTACCAGCAGGGGGCTTCCTTGGACCCCCAGTTTAGAAGAGTTCAGAGCTTATCCAAAAGGTGGAGACATCAAGATGTGATAGAAAATGGCCAGTTCAAAGGGAAAGTAATTACATTTCATCTAAGTTTGAGAAGGTATTGAACTGGAGAAGTGGTAACTTTGTTTCTCTAATAAAATAAGCAATGTATTTGCAGGAAGGTTACCTGGCTATGTTTTCTAGCTCTTTTCTCTTACCTGTAAAATCGTGGGTGGGGTGGAATTGGGGACACTCCATTTCCAGGCTTGGAGCATTTTCGTCAGCTGCCCTGATGCCTACAATGTTCACCCTCCTCCACTTTGATGACTGACCTCCTCAGCTTCCTTATGTCCTAAATTAAGTCTCAGCTCTTACAAGAAACTTCTTAATTCTAGTGCTGTCCCTCATTTAATTATTCCCCATTTTTCATGTGTATAGTATATATGTATAATTATACAATATATGTAATATTTTTTGCACATAGTCTTTCCCATTAGATTATAAACTCCTTGAGGGCAGATATTGTTGTTTGGTTCTTTTTGTATCCTCAGAGTTTTGCACAATGGCTGCCACATTTGTGATTTCTCAGGTCATTTTTTTGGTCACCCCTTTTGGCCTTTTCTTGGCAAAAATGCTGGAGTGGTTTATCATTTCCTCCTCCAGTTAACTTTACAGATGGTAAAACTTAGGCAAACAGGATTAAGTGACTTGGCCAGTCACATAGCTAAATCATAGGTGCTTAATAAATATTTGCTGAATTGAATATACATATGCAATATATATATATATATTATATATATATATATATATACATATGTGCATGTATGCCAAAGTCTTCTCTAGAATAATTACATCTAAATATCCTTCCACTAATCCTATTCTCTGTCAGGCAGAAAGTATTTACTAATTTAGGGCTTTAGACTTTGAAGACAAGTGGCTCATCAGGTCTAAGGAATAGATAATAGAGAAGCAGGAACAGACCTGAGACTGCTGGCTTGATTCAATTCAACAAAACTGTTTATTGTTTAAAGGGGAAGTATATTGTCCCTTTAAATAACAATTCCTATAAGTCTATACAGAGTACATCTGGTGGTTTCTTGTTAGTGTTGTATTAAAATGTAAGCTTTGTGAAAGCAGGAATTGTGTTTTGTATTTGTATTCCCAGAATTTGTCATAGTTTTGACATTTGACACACAGTAGGAATTTAATAAATCCTTTTAGATTTTAGGGATTTTAATAAATTTTTATTTGATGTTTTGATGATTCATTTTTCTTTTTAAATTTAAAAATTAATATAATTTTCAATAATAATTAACAACAAAATTATAAAATGTTCTTAACAATAATTCTTATTCATTAAAAACTTACCAAAGTTTAAGTATACAAAATAAATATTGTTAAATCATAATTATTCAAATTTAAATTTTTTTAAAAATCCATACCTGGATAGAGAAGAGTGTGAAGGGTGAATCAAACTCTCTTCACCTTTATCTACATTTTCCCACTTTCACTGTCTCCAACTCTTTGTAAATAAAGCTGATAAAAGTAATTTTGACCTAAGCTATAATCTTTTTAAATCAGTGACCACAATATTACTTTAGAATTCTCATATTTAGCATAAAATCTAAATTTAATTTCTTATAAGAGGAAAAGACTATATAAACAAATGAATAATATATGAAATAAAAAAAATTTCATAATTTCAAAAAAACAAATAAATTCTAAGTATATTTCTTTTTTTAAAAAACATAATTATAAGATGGCTAGATCAGGAAGATGTCATGAAATAGAATATCTTGGTTTTGGGCAATGCATTTGATAGTTGCTTGCAGTATCACTGAGGAGAAGACTTGAGGGATCAAAAATTGCATGTTAGCACAAATCAGTGGGTATGAGATTATAAAGTGAGCAGACTCAGAGTGCTAACTAATAAATAGTCCAGTATCTATTTGAGAGGGGTCTCTGGTAGAGGTTTGGTTCTATTCTAAATTTTTATCTGTGTCTTTGATGAAGGAATTGATGGCATAATTATCAAATTTATTGTGATGATGGTTGATTGTGATTGATGATGATGGTGATGATAGCTAACATTTATATTAATATTTATCTTATCACTTTGAGGTTTGCAAAGCTCTTTACAAATATCCTACTTGATTCATGCAAACATCTTAGGAGGTAAGTATCATTATTACCCCCATTTTATAGATGAGGCAAATGAGGCAGACAGATGTTAAGTGACATTCCAGTGGTCACAGAGATCATTACAGTGTGAAGTAGGATTTGAATTCATGCTCTCCTAAGTTCAGGATAATCTTTATCTACAGCATCATTTAGATGTTATAAATGATACAAAACTCAGCAGTATACATAGCATATTGCAAGATGAGGATAAAAAATGAATGCAGATTAGAAAAATAAGAATAAAAATAAATATAATGCCTTGCATTAGAGTTCAAGAAATCAACTTACAAGATGGAGGAGGTATTAGTAATAAAATATTTGGGTGGAAAATTAAATCTAGGTTTTTGAACTTTCTTAGAACTCAATAGGAGTCAATAGGATGAAAAGCTTCATTGATAATGCCTTTATGTCCAGGACTAGGCAGGAGATAGTCCCAGTGAACTCTGTTGAACCCTATACAGAAGACATGAGTTGAGCACCGTATTGTATGGACTTGGATGACTATGGAAAAAGAATGAGGTTGATAGCTTTGTGCATCTCTGCCTCACTTAATCTAATTTACAAAGGATTCAAAACATCACCCTATGTTGCCATTGATCCTCTTAAAAAAAAAAAGAAAGATGAACAATCATCACTACCACAAGATGTATAAGAGGAATTTAACAAATGAAGAAGCTTGCCTTTAGATGAGGGTGATCAGAATGATGAGAGGAGAGGATAATGCTATGTTATTCTTAGTCTAAGTAATGGGGAATGTTTAATTTAGAGAACAGAAGACTTGAGATAAGAATGCATTATCACACCTGTCTTCTAGTATTGTGATATTGGAAATATTGGGGTACTTGAACTACATTTCCAATAAGCCAACTGCCTTCTTGTTGTTACACAATGATGTAGACAGAGGGATAAAACTGAGGGGCTGGTGTTTCACTTCATTTTTGCTTCCAATACACCATGGTGAGAGCTGGGAACAGCAGGGCTTTTAAACTGACTAAGTTAGCATGGCACGTGGCTTTATTTTCTAGTGGCTACTAATAAATCTTTAAAAATCATAATGTTTTTAAAGTTATCCTTTTATATTAATTTTATTTTTTACATTGATGGCAACCACATGGAGAAAGAATTCTCAATTTTTCAGATAGCCTAGGTGAGAGAAATTCTGAAAAGCCATGTTTCTCCTGCAATGGATTTTCACCCTCCCCCCACCTCAAGAACTCTGAGAGAACTCTCTCTGGAGCTGCTGGCCTGCTTCTGCCATTTTTGTGGGGTTTTTTTGTTTTTTTCCTCTTTTTCCCATTTTCCCCAACCATCTGGCTGCTTTCCTTTGAGTAGCTTTTCTGGGAGCCCGAAAGGGAAAAGCCACTTCTCTTGCTGATCCAAGCTGCCTGTCATTTCTGATCCCCTTGGCTGCCAACCCCCACCTGCCCCTCCCTGGGAACTGAGCTTCAACTGCTGTTGCTGATGCCACCTATCCCAGACAGTGCCTAGAGATCATAGTTGTTCCTGGAGCTGTTACTGATTGGAATTTGTAACAAGTATACATTTTTAAAATATAACACAGCAAGTGGCTATATAAAAACTCATGTGAATCCTGTATGATAGTAGGTTTGTTTGCTATTATCATTAAATGTTTATTGTAATTTGGGGGAATTTTGGTATCTTCTTTAAATGTGCATTATCTACTATATTATTATTTTTATAAATCTGCTATTTTGTAAAAATAATTTGCATTCAAAGTAGTTCATGGCCAAGTTTAAAAAGAATTTGAATCTCATTTTTTGGGTGAGAAACCTTTGTATGATTCTAAGCTATATATTTTTGATTTTTAAAACATTCTTTTATTATTTTTTCCCTTGTATGTGCAATAGTTTTTGAGTTTCTTTTTTCTCTCATTTTCCTACTTGAACATATTATCAATATTAATCTTTTTTTTATTTTGCAGCAATATAGGTTTAATATAAATACATATTTGCTCTATTATTAATGCATACCCCAAAAGCTTTAGACTATGGAAACCTGACATTTATTGATAAATGTTATGGTACTGTGATTAATGTTTGTGTCTGATTCCAGGAGAAGGGAACAAATGAGCCATTATACAGTGCCAAGAAGCACAAACTCAAGGAGATCAACCAATCCCAATGGGATTGAAGAGAATCTGAACAGTGGCCTAGGAGCACAAGATCAAAAAAGACCAAACCAATCCAGGTAGGATTGATGAATTTCTATGCCAATACTAAAGGACTTGAACCTAGTGTTTGAGGTTTGAGATCACAGGTGTTCTGACATATGTTAGAGGCCAGCTTTCCCTGAGCCACATCCTAGTCAAGTACCTAAGGTTGGCTATCATGCTGGCTCCCCCTATCCCTGAGAGAGAAGGCAAATGAGAACAGGGAATGACACTTCCTTTTTTATACAAAAACCTAGTCCTTTCTTCTTTCTTAGAGTATGGCAACTTCCTGTAGTCTTGGCTGCCAATGGGTAAGTGCAATATTACTGCATTTTTACCTACAGACTTGTGGGATAGAAAGCACTTTAATTAGGCCTTGATTCAAGAACCTGTTATAAATTTATTTTTCCTTTACTTACATTTTTGCACATAAGACTTTGACATCTTATATTTCATCTACAAGTTATTTTTTCTTTGTTATTTGGATTTTTTGATGTTTTTGGATTTCTTTTGATAATTGACTCATATACCCCCATAACTCAGCCATGTATCCTTAGCTGATCTGGGTGTTTGTCTCTATCATCTTCAGGGGGGAATGTGTTATTATTCTCTTCAGGGGGGTATGTATGTATTAGAATCTATAATGTAAAGTTTAAATTCTTTTGAGAGTAATTTCAGGATAAGAAATTTGCTACCTCTCCAAATCCAGAAAGTGAACTGTCTGAAGAAGGCACCATGAAGATGCATGCAGAAATAGCACTTCATCAAGAAGATCCTTAGTGAACTTTGGGGTACAGCTGATTGAACTGTGGGGGGTTGAGTGCATTTGTTTTGATTGTATACTCTTGTGCCAAAGGGGACTGCCACCTAATTGGATTTTTGTCAATGTGCCTAACAATCATTGGATCATTGGTTTTGTCCTCTTTTCCCAAATTTGTCCCAAATAACTGTAATTTAAAAGTTGGTTATGTTTTCAAGAATGATCATGGAGACCAGTCTCCCTTGGCTCTCTGGGAGGGATGTGCTATTGGAAATATTGGGGTCCTTGAAATACATTTCTCATGAGTCCACTGGCTTCTTGTCATTGTGCAATGATGTAGACAGAGGCATAAAACTGAGGGGCTGGCATTTCACTTCCTCTTTGCTTCCAATCCACCACAGTGAGATCTGGGAACAGCAAGTCTTTTAAAATGACTAAGCTAGCATGGGACATGGCTTTATTTTCTAGTGGCTATTAATAAATCTTTAAAACCATAATATTTTAAAAGTTATCCTTTTATATTAATTTTATTTTTACAGTATTTCTGAAGCATCATTAAAAAAACAATAACAAAGGAAAATTTTCTTTTCATGTTGGCCCCAGAAAGTAGAAATATTCATCATATTTATATGAAGCATTATTATACTATAGCACTTTTCTATATCTCTCCAAAGTTTACATAGCACTTTCCTCACAATGCCTCCATGGTATTGTGGGTAAACATTAATATCCTCATTGCATAGATAAGAAAATGAAGTTAGGAAGGTTAAATGAATTGCCAAGGTTCACAAAGATTTTAAGTATCAGAGTTGGGACTCAAATCCATTTTTAGTTTTCCCACAATATTCTATGCACGTTGAATTCCATAAGTCAACAGCATGACATGGGAACCAAAATAATAGCATAATTTTACAACTCCTCAATAATGGCAATAGTTTTTTTAAAAACATGAGAAAGAGAGAAGGAAGAATTGAATTAATATTTCATGAAATAAAATGGACCTTTACTCAGATGCTAATCAACAGAGGGGATGCAGGAATACAGAGAGAATTAATTCACTAGGTTGGAAGAAGTGGAGGAAAAAAGGAAGCAGAATACAAAATTTATCTTTTCATGCAGTCTGGGCCCAAAAGGAGAGAGAGAGATAGAGATAGAGATAGAGATAGAGATAGAGATAGAGATAGAGATAGAGAGAGAGAGAGAGAGAGAGAGAGAGAGAGAGAGAGAGAGAGAGAGAGAGAGAGAGAGAGA
>NC_058131.1:417225183-417234576 GCF_016433145.1 Gracilinanus agilis
GAAGGAAAGAAGGAAGAAAAGAAGGAAGGAAGGAAGGAAGGAAGGAAGGAAGGAAGGAAGGAAGGAAGGAAGGAAATAGAATAATTATAAAAATCAATTCAAGTATCTTGGGACAAGTGGGATAATGGGATGGAGTTTAGGAGATTGTATAGAAGGAAACTAGTGAGTTTGAATGAATGAATAAAGCATTTATTAAGCACTTACTATGTGCAAAATACTTAGCTCTGGAGATATAGATTGAGAAGTAAGACAATTCCTGTTGTCAAAGAGCTCACATTCTACTTGGGAGACAAGATGGGGAAAGTTTTGGTTGCAAATCAGAAAGAAAGGTCTCATGGTCCTCAGGGGCAGTAGCCAAACAAAAGAATCACTACTACATCTTCTTTGATGTCATTTTCACTGGTAAGATTATATTATTTTCTCATGTTGAACAACTTGAGATTGGTCTAGAAACACTTGAAATACTAATTCCAAGGGTTCTTATGTTCAGGGTCCTAGGCTATCTTCATCAGAATCTGAGTGGAGATGGTGGTCCAGGTAGTGATGATGGTTGTGGACCAACTTGCATAGCACATGTGGTCTTCTCTCTTTTCCTCTAAAGGTCTTGCTACTTCAGTTAGGCTGGCTTCTTGCCCTGAATCTCAAAAACTAAAGCCTGACATAAAAGAGGAGGGGAAAAGAGAAGAGGGGAGACAAATAAACAAATAAAATGGAAGGAGCACCTATAGGAGTATAATGCATACTTTAAGACCTTGTAATTCAGAGTGGAATAGTCAAGGCAAGAAACATTCCTCAAACACTTACTACTGTGTGGAGTGAATTAGTGTATTATTCTCAAGTTATTAAAAGTTATTAATATCTAAAGGATGGTGCCCCCTACCCACACATTCTTACAAAAGCCTTACAGCTTTAAGTGAGCCAGTCTGGAAATTGTGTGAGGCAGGAGTCCCAGATTTATGGTCTTAGATCCTGAAGTACTTGTGACCAAATATTAAGTACTGGTCTTGAGTACTCTTTTGTTTTAGAAGACTCTTCTATTGTATCTTTGTATTTGGCTTATTGAAGCTTCTAAGAGTTGACTGATCCCTTCATCAACCCCTGCTAGATAATCCAGTCTTAGACTACTCCCCTCTTTTATGTCTTTATGCTTCCAACTTCCTGATCATTTTTTAAAATATTGATTCATCATGTATCCATGATGAAGCCATTCTCCAATTTCTTGAAGATGTTAATTAGCTTGAATGTGTTCATTGTAAAACTACTCAACACTTTGTCTCCAACTATTATAAAAAATGTTATAATCCCTCTGGGAGACTTGATTACATCAGGATTCTCCAATAGGTAAAAGATTTTTCTGTGAATTTTTGGGCAGTTCTCTTGGGTCAATAACTGGAGGCAGTGCCACACATTTTCTCTGTAATTCCTTGGGGCATTTGTCTTGGGTCCATGACTTGGGACAATGCCCCTCCCCCATCTCTCTCTCTCTCTCTATAAAGCATTATATTTTAAATGATTAATTTCTATGGTCATATATTTTAATAAGAGGTAAAAGAGGATGAACTTTTAAATTTCCAAGGTCCCCTCAGATTTCACTCCACACACTACTATATGCCAGGTTCCATGATAAATGCTGGGGGATTCAAAGAAAAGCAAAAGCCAGATAGATATGAGCTATATACAGAGAAGATAGAATCTCAGAGGGGAAAGCATTAATGACTAGAGAGACTAGAAAAATTCTTCTACAGAAAGGTAGGATATGAGCTGTTCCCAAGCTTTCTAGGTATGGGGACTATCCAGTGCCAAAGCACAGATGCAGAAAATGTAGTGTTTTGTGATAGAAAAAGAAAGTAGGCCAGTATAACTGGACTTCATTAAAAAACATCAGTCTAGAGTGAACAGAAAAATTTGCTGCTGTTCCCAAAACATGCTAGGGGCACACAACTGTATATACTGATTTCCAGAGATAATTTATGTTATTTATTAAAAAATATATTAGGACTATTGCTATCAGATGTGGAAAGTTTATTTAGCTCTTCATAATAAGGTGATTGTGTAAGATAGTTTGCAAGTTGTTTTGAAATGGAAGGGAAAAGTGAGAAGAATTTTAACTCATACCACCACCACCCCCTCTGAAGTTGTTCTGAATGCAAATACAAATACTTTCAAGTTTTAAAAAATGCTTTCCCCTCAAAGTGAGAGATATAACACAACATTTCTAAAGCAAGCTAGCATATAATCTCTAGAACCATTTAAAATCAATTATATTTAATAGACTATAGTAGATCATAAGACCATGGAGGGAAATTTTATATCTACATCTAGAGCTGGATCAGAAAGGAAAATTCAACCAAATTTCCTTGAACTTAGAGTTGAGAGGCTCATATATTTAGAGCTGGAAGAGATCCTACAGGCCAGCTAGTTGTAATGCAGGGTTTTTGCATTGCAATATTAGCTTAGGCTAAGCTGTCAGTTACCCTGGATGGAATCTTGACAATGGCATGCGCCATGGGCCAGGTGCCAACTGGCAGTTGGGTGGAGATTATAAAAGCCTCTGGAAACCCAAGCCTGGGTTCTGTTTTTCCCCCTGACTTCACCCTGTCCACTCATCTACCCCGTCCCCTGGAGCCCTGGGTGGAAGGGAGGTGAAGGGAGGTGAAAGGAGGAGGATCGTGGGTAGGAAATTAGAATAGCCTAGATATTAGGACCTTCTTTAAGAGCAACTCAACAATAACTATTTTAATTATCAACTAAATTAGTCAGAAGAGAAGGGGCAGCTGGGTAGCTCAGTGGAGTGAGAGTCAGGCCTAGAGACAGGAGGTCCTAGGTTCAAACCCGGCCTCAGCCACTTCTCAGCTGTGTGACCCTGGGCAAGTCACTTGACCCCCATTGCCCACCCTTACCAATCTTCTACCTATGAGACAATACACCGAAGTACAAGGGTTTAAAAAAAAAATAAATTAGCCAGAAGATCTGATCAACCTCTTGACCAGAGACAGCTTAGCTCTGGCTGAAGATAGCCAGCCCTCGGTCTGCCAAGACCCACTTAGGTCCTTAGCCAGCATCACCCAGCATGTCCATAGCAACAGCTTAGTAACACCAAGCCCTCTTACCTTGCCTATTCCTTCCCCAGTGTTCAATAAGTCCCTTAGCTTTAACCTGAGAATCTTGTGGATATTTTCTTTACCACTAAGGCTAAGGAGGATAAGAAGAAGAGAGAATTCTGAGCAGTTGAAGTTGAACCAAACCACCATTGCAGGGACAGGAAGTTTATGGACCCACTTCTTGCCGGTCTGCCACCATCCTATAAGGGGCACTTACCTCAGCAGGGAGGTACAGGCTGCCTGTCTTCTTAAAGGAGTCTAACAGTTAGCAGTGAAGGTTCACTGGGCACTTAGCTATCAGGGTTTGGTTTTGAAACCTGAACCAAGTTCATTCCCAGCTGTGTTTGCCCATCTTTCATAACATCCAACTCAACCTCCTGCTAGACTGGTTACTGGCTCAAGGCCCTTTAGTGATCATTACCACCCTCATAACATTTGGCAAGCACAGTTTAGGTTAAAAGACCTACAAGTTAACATCACTACAATATGGCTATTGCTAGGATGGCATTTATTGTCGCCAGTTTCACACTGCTCCTTTGGTCATTAATGCAGGGAGCCATTGACTTCTGGTTTAGAAAGGTCCCTCAGTTCATCCATCAGGTCCTTGAACTATATGACTACTACAAGTGGTGTGCAATCACACTAGCAGAATTCATCTGTTTCATTCCCATGGCTATGGCACTAGTTTTTGCAGTTTTCCAAAGTCTAATAGTCCTTAGGAAAGTCATCTCCCATCTCTGGCTGCTTTTTAGCAATGCTTCCACTGCCAAACCTGACTCAGTTTTCCAGGAACTCCAGGAGCAAATGAAATTGTTGCTCCAGGTGCTGAAACAAATTAGAGAGGGAAAGGAATTTGTTGCTCACACAATTGGAGATGGTGGAGACTAAATACTCAGGAAAGGCTGTTCAATCTAAGGACACTCAATCTGATAATGACACTCAAACTCAGAATAAGGAATCTGCAACTCAAACCGCCGTCTCTGTTCTCCCTATAGTCAACAGGACAATCTTACAACCTGGGGAGGGTATCATGCATGTAAAATCTTACAAGACTTTTACCCCAAATGACTTGGAAGTGCTCAGACGATGTTTTCCAAAGTTCTACACATCACCTTTCAAGTTGGTAAAAGAACTAAAAAGGGTCTTCACATTGTTCAATCCTAGTTTTGATGATGTGGAATTTCTTTTGGGGGAATTTTATTCACCCTCAGGAAAGCAGAGACGTGCTCAAACCCAAATCTCACTGCTTGGCCCATGGTGCATCACGATCTAGAGCTGACGTCTCATGCCAACATGAAATACTTGGTTCAATGACGAACAGACTTGCTGGAAGCAATGTGTCTCCATGCAAAGTGTCCTAATTCATGGCAAAAATTTGAGAGACTCAGGGAAGGGGAAGAAGAACACCCTAGCAGCTTCGTAGACAGGGTGATCCAAGCTGCAGAAACTACCCTAGGTTTGAGAGATGTACATGCCCTAGAGACAATTGACCACATCAGGAGGTGGTTTGTGAAGGGTGCTTCACTGCCAATCCAAACATACTTCAGGCAGAACTGTCCCCAGTGGGAGTCATTGCCTCTGGAAGACATAAGGCAACACACATCTTACATACATGGCTCCAAACAAAAAGAGATTAGAACAGCTAGGCAGAGGAATTCAGAAAAGGACTCTATCATAGCTGACCTGAAAAAGCAATTCAAGCAGTCAAAGAAAGATAAGGAAATTTAGGAGATAAAGAACTTCACCCTCCAAGACAGCATGGGGTCAATCCAGGCAGCCTGCTAGCATTAACAAGGCCAAAAGCTCATCATGCAGGTGCTACCTGTGTGGCCATATAGGTCATATGATTTGTGGATGTAGATACAAGCAACAGATTGACTTTGGCAGAGATAACAACACCTCTAGCCAGAGGGATAGGAACAACAAAAGGACCTTTTGTAATTCCAGGTGGTCTAGCAAATATAGAAGAGTAGATATGGTTTTTAATAATCATTTTCTGACATTTTGCAATTTATGTTCTCTCCCTCCTTCCCATTCTTCCCCCCTCTCCAAGATGGTAGAATATGATATAGACTTTATCAGTTCCTTCTATGGAAAGGGATAGCCTTTTTCATCACAAGTCCCTTGGAATTGTCTCGGATCCTTGCATTGCTGATATTTCTTAGATTTTATTTTCTTTTTAAAAATGTGCTTATTAAATTAAAATTCCTAGGCATTTCTCTCCATCTCTCCCCTCCTCACACTAGAGAAGGCATCATTTGACAAAAAGATATATGTATATATAAAATTATGTCTTGTTTATTTCTTTTTGTCAATTCTTTCTCTGGAGGTGGATATATACAAGTTATTCTACAAACAATATTTCAGTTGCTGTATATTAGGTTCTTTTGGTTCTGTTGTTTTCTTCTTCATAATTTCATTTAGATCTTTCCATGTTTAAGAGCCTAAACAAACAATAAAATAATTAACTAAGACCTGATTTTTGTATTTGCCAATTCCTGAGGTGTAAATGTTCACACTGAATATTTAACAATTGATTCTCAGAAGCTTGTGTGAGCCAGCCACTTGTGAAGTCTAGAAAAACTGAATATATGGCTCCAGTTTTTCTTTTATCTAAAAATCTTCCTAACTGTCTTCCTTTCCTGTTTCACTGCTAAAATGATTATAGGGAAATGAAATTTCGAGTAACACCAACATTCAGAGATGGTCTGCAATAGTGGTGTCAAACTCAAACAGAAATGGGAGTCACTAAATTTTACTTAAATATTTGGGCAGATACATATTGATTTAATAAAATTATCTCCCTTCTATTAAATTTTCATTTATTTTGTTCAACATTGCCACAATTACATTTTAATACAGTTCTGGTGGCAAGTGGGCTCATGGGTTTCTCATATGACACCTCTGATAAATAAGACAGAAAAACTGCTATCTGTATCAGGTGAAGGTATAACCACATCTAAGCAATTTTAAATCTTTGTAATAATAAAGGAACTAATGAGTAAATATAAGAAATAGCAAAAATAAAAAGATACTCCAACTTAACCTAGTTCTACACTAAGACACATGCTTAGAAAGTTGCATGGATATAAATTAAACTGATCTTAACCATGGGGCAAAATAATACAATAGAAAGAATGATAGATCAGATTTAGGAGAATGGGGTTTTTATCTAGTCTCCCAGCTAAGAGATTAAGGACCTACCTCCACTATTGAAAACTATAAGGATGTGAAATCATTAGCAAATACTTGGGATCACAGCTATAACCTTGGAAACTGATATTACCAGACCCGGTGTATTTGGGAATAAGGTGACATATCTTGGATGGGAGAAGTTACCAACTTTCTCCCTCACCCCCAACCTCCCCCAAAAAGATTTAAATAAAAATCTTTGTCTCTTCAAAAGATTTAAATAAAAATCTTTGTCTCTTCAAAAGATTTAAATAAAAATCTTTTTCTCTTCAAAAGATTTAAATAAAAATCTTTGTCTCTTCAAAAGATTTAAATAAAAATCTTTGTCTCTTTAAAAAGAAACTCTGATGTCTAGGGGAATCAAGTGCCATTTGGAAACATAGTCTATAATTGTAACCATATATTTTTCTACCTCAGTAATTCTTAGTTTACATCTTCTCTGGATCAATTTGAGAGAGTTCGTGTGTTTTAAAGGCAAAGGAAATTCATCCAGACCAGTAGAATGAAAATGACATGTGTGGTATTGAGGATAAACGGTTAGCCCCACACTCTTTTATCTTTCTCCTCTTTCCTTGAAATCAGTCAGCCTTAATAGGAAATGTGTTGGCTAGTTCTATGAGTTATTAATTAGTATTAGGGGAAGAATATCTCCCAGTATACCCCACTCTGAAACTGGACTTGCTAACAGGTCTGGTCCTCACCAAAACAAATTGTTGGCTAAGTTTCCAGGCCCAAAGACTTTTTTTTTTTTTTTTTTTTTTTTTTTTTTGGTAAAAGGTTGCATTTTTCTTTCCTTCTTTCTTTCTTCTTCCTTCTTCTTTTTTGAATATTTAATGCATACTTAGCACAACTTCCTAGGATCACAGTTATAAACTTGGAAGCATTTTGCAAGACTTAATGTCTTTAGGAATAGGACTTGGTACATAGTAAGAATAGGAAATAGGAGAGGGATTTTATCAGTTATTTCATGAACACAAGGAATTCCTAGATGAGGGAACTCTAACAACGCAAGTCAGCAGTTTTACTATAACATATTTCCTTAAAGAGTCATCTAGAGCAGAGGTCAACAAATTGTTTCTATATAGGACCAGATAGCAAATATTTTAAGGTTTGTGGAACAGGAGCCAAAATTCTAGTATATTGTGTAGATACTTATATAAGAAAAAAACAAATTTCCACAAAATGTTTATTGGTGAAATTCAATATTATTTTTTATATAAGTCTATGATTGAAAATTCTGGGTGGGGAGAATAATGTTTCATCTAATTGGCATTCAGAGTTAGTATTCCCTACTATCAAAATTGATTACAAATATTAATCTATTAATATTGCTCTATAATGAGATTTCACATATTTCAACTTTGAAAATGTCTTTTCACACAGATTTGGTACTTCCAAATACTGGTATCAGTCTATCAATATGTGATTTCAATTGAGCATTTTACAAGGTGAAAGGCATTTATAAAATTCTATTAATTCTTCTCTTGATATTTACTGTTTAGCATATTAGGATATTATAGATTGATAACTTCCAGTTGAAGGTTAAGTGGAAGTTCCTTAACTATAGTTAGGTGGCTATTGAATATAGATATTTCTTTTGCATTTACATCAAGGTCTGACAAACACTTCTAGATTGTTAAAAAATATATGTGCTTAAAATTTGTGTGGGAATGGAAATCTCCCTTCTTTTTTTCAATACTTGACAGCACAGGAAGTGCATATAGTAGCCTGACATTACTTATGATTTAAAACAACATTAGTTGTTATTAAATTGACTTTTCTACAGTAAAAAGTTTGCATGTAAGTGCTGTTTTGTCTTGTAATTTTAGACTGAATTCATTAAGGAACATCAAATCTGGAACAAAAGTTTATATAATACTTTAAAGTTCCCCAAATGCCTTCCTGGTAATCATTCTGTGAAGTAGGTAGTGCGATTATAATTATTCCCATTTTGTAGATGAAGGAAAGGAAGTATATGCTATTTAAGTGTCCAATGTGGCACCATTGGGATTCTGACTCCAAAGCAAAGGATTTTGCCATCATTTCCATTGTTACAGAATTTGAAGGCACTCTGTGAGATCAGAGAACTATTAAATATCAGAGCAAGAACAGTTTTAAAAAATCATCTAGTACAACGAATCTCAACCATTGGATCATTGTTTTTGTCCCCTTTTCTTTTTATTCCCAAATTTCTGTAATTTAAAAGTTAGTTATGTTTAAAAGAGCCTTCGGGGAGACCAGTCTTCCTTGGCTCTCAGGGTGGGAATGTGGTATTGGAAATTTGGGAACCCTTGAACTAATTTTGAGGTCCCTGATCTAAATTTCCTATGGACATTTAGGGCTCTTTCAAACTACATTTCCCATGAGCTTATGGGCTTCCTGTCTTGGGCAATAAGGTACACAGAAGGATAAATAGAGAAGCTGGATTGGCACTTCTTCTTTGGTGATTTGGACCAGAGCCAGAATGGGGAAAGGAGAGAACAGGGTGCGTCTTTCAAACTGTACACTTTTCATGTACAAGAACTTCATTTTAATATCAAAATAATTTTCAGATTTCCTACCCACAAGAAGATTGTATTTGAATTGTACTTTTAATATCTATTTTTAAAAATATATGATGAAATAGTTTTCATATTATTATCATATCCCTATATACAGTTAGAAATAATAATACATTCATAAGTGAAGCAAAATCTGAAAATCTGCTAAAGGTCAAAATTACAATGTTGGCCACATTTATGATTTTGCAGATCTCTTTGATAACTTCACAAAGGCAGCTAGCTGGCAAATGCTAATCCCTGAAGTAAGAAAAACTTGAGTTTAAATTTAACCTCAGACACTCACTAGCTGTTTAACTCTGGTCAAGTAAACTTGTCATTTAACTCTACCTGACAGTTTCCTCAGATGTAAATGGGGATAATAATAGCATTTACCTCCTAGAGTTGTAGTGAGGATCAAGTGAAATAATATTTGTAGAGCACTTACCACAATTCCTGGTACACAGAAAGTACTTAATAAATGCTGGTTTCCTTCCTTCCTTCCTTCCTTCCTTCCTTCCTTCCTTCCTTCCTTCCTTCCTTCCTTCCTTCCTTCCTTCCTT
>NC_058131.1:417237427-417240144 GCF_016433145.1 Gracilinanus agilis
CTTCCTTCCTTCCTTCCTTCCTTCCTTCCTTCCTTCCTTCCTTCCTTCCTTCCTTCTTTCCTTCCTTCCTTCTTTCCTTCCTTCCTTCTTTCCTTCCTACCTTCCTTTTTTCCTTCCTTCCTCCCTCCCTCCCTCCCTCTCTCATTTCCTCCCTCTTTCCCTCCCTTCTTTCCTTCCTTCTGTTAACTTGGAAAAAACTTGGAACTATTAAAGTAGTCTAAAAAACCAAGTCTTTAATCAGGAGATAGGTCCAATAATCAGCTGCTACACAGAGCCCAGTGCCAAGGACTACACAGAGCCTACACCCTGGGGACTATGGGAACGTATCACTGGGAGCATGCACCATGCTAGATGATACTCGGAAGAACAATAGAATTTGGGGAGCTTATATACCTTTTGGGGAACTGAGGACAGGAAAGTATGATTGATTGGTATTACCATGGCTACAAGGAAATGAGAAGTTCAAGACAGGATTATCAGGGAGAGGCTGATGGATACAAAAGGAAGAGTACAGCCAAGGGCTGGGCTACCAGGGAGAGGACCTTGATACAATAGGAGAAACTACCAGAACAAAAGGATATTTAACATTTGATTTAGATCTACTAGTTCTACCCAACCAGGACCATTAAGTACCTTAGAGGTCTATTATTCAATCTGAAATGGCTAAGTCTGGGACTTCCCTTGGGGTGAATTCTCAAGGGACAGGGGCAGAATTGGGGTCTCCAGATTTCAAGTTGACATGTCTCAGAAAAAGAAAAATAATGATCAAGGAAATGAGGAAACAGGAAGGAAAACCCAAGGATCTAACATGATAAATTTAATGGATTAAAAGAATGTGAAGAGAAGGCATTACAAGTAAAAAAAAAATGACATTAATAATAGCTCTAGAAATAAATCTGGAATCTGCATAAGAGGTATTGGATTGTAGTAAACACACTATGGGAAAAGGAGAAATGTGCCAATACTGAAAATATTTGATGACTCATAAAGGGAGAATTCTCAAGAAGAATATAGGAGAGGGCAGCTGGGTAGCTCAGTGGATAAAGAGCCAGGCCTAGAGATGGGAGGTCCTAAGTTCAAATCTGACCTCAGACACTTCCTAGCTGTGTAATTTTGGGCAAGTCACTTATCCCCCATTGCCTAGTCTTTACCTCTCTTCTGCCTTGGAGCCAATACACACTATTGACTCCAAGATGGAAGGTAAGGATTAAAAAAAGAAGAATATAGGAATTATATTAATAATAAATAACAAAAAGTAATATAGAATAATTGGGGGAAATTTAAATATAATAATAAAAAAGAGAAGTGGGCTATAAGACAAAATGGCAGCAACAGCAAACCAAAGAGGGAAAAATAGGCCAACTTTACTGAAAATTCCTTAATGAACAGAGATAAAAAATTAGGTTATAGAACATAGAAGAAAATTGAAATTACCAGATCACCACTACAATGTAAGAAAGAATCAGAACACTATATATATTTTTTATTTATTTTAAACCCTTAACTTTTGTGTATTGACTTATAGGTGGAAGAGTGGTAAGGGTAGGCAATGGGAGTCAAGTGACTTGCCCCGGGTCACACAGCTGGGAAGTGTCTGAGGCCGGATTTGAACCTAGGACCTCCCGTCTCTAGGCCTGGCTCTCAATCCACTGAGCTACCCAGCTGCCCCCCAGAACACTATATTTTGAGAAATCACACAAGAAAATTTTCCTGAATTGTTAAGAGCAAGAAACAGCTCAAGATAATTTATTGGCCACCAAAAGGAATGAATATCAGATTCAACTCACTTAAATATATTATCATCAACAACCAAAGTGATTCTGGCAAAGACTAAAAAGGGATAGCAAAAAAAAATCACTTATTAAAGCTCACCAATGTGAATCATACTGCGTTGTTCATCCAAGATGAAAAACAAATGGAAAAAACTGGAATAATATCTAAAATCAAGAGAAATTGGACTTTATCCCAAGATCCAGTACCAGATAAACTACACATAATATTTTAAAGAATGAAATGCACATTTGAAACTCCACAACTCTTCCAACAATTTCTATAAGAGAAAGAAATACCTGATTTGGCCTTTGATATTCAAATCAAACCCACACAAGCAGAACTTCCTGATAGAGGAGGACAGGCCTGGCTAAAACTTTTAATATTCAAAGTAACTGTGGACTTCAGGAAAGGCAGAGCCTGGATCAACTTTTAAAATGTTTGCCCCTAAAAGGGAATTTAATGTAAATGTTACAGGGTTAGAAAAAACAACAGGAAGTTTGATCTACATTTCTCTTGAGACCTGAGGGAACTGGTGAGGGCACATCAAAATGATGAAAATGTTGGTATCATCGAATATTTCCCTATTGGAATCATGACAGAACACCCAAGTGATTTGGGCTTTGATCCCATTTTCAAATGCCAGAGGTGGAGGGAGGGGGTGTAGATTATAACTCAAATGAATAACTGAAAAATGTGTGAAGTAAATACAAAAAGCAATTTCTTCATCTGCAAAATGAAGCTTTGGACACTATGATTTTATGTCTCAATCTGAAATTATGGGATCCATGGGAGACTACCACTCTATTGCAGACCTAGAACAAAGGCAACATTTTTTGTATGGTATTGGGTAGAAGGTATTCTGACACTTTTCCTGCTTGCTTATTATATTCCTTTCTCTCTCTCTCTCTCTCTCTCTCTCTCTCTCTCTCTCTCTCTCTCTCTCT
>NC_058131.1:417240240-417283550 GCF_016433145.1 Gracilinanus agilis
TCTCTGTCTCTGTCTCTCTCTCTCTCTCTCTCTCTGTCTCTCTCTCTCTCTGTCTCTCTCTCTCTCTCTGTCTCTCTCTGTCTCTCTCTGTCTCTGTCTCTCTGTCTCTCTCTCTCTGTCTCTGTCTCTGTCTCTGTCTCTCTCTCTCTCTCTCTCTCTCTTTCTCTCTCTCTCTCTCTCTCTCTCTCTCTCTCATTCTACAAAGGCAAAGAGACCTATAGTTCTTTGTGTGGTAGATGTTTCATCCTATAAAACTAATCACAGATGGAGCCAGACTCCTTTTGACAGTTTCAAAAATATGTGCTGGCCAAAGACCTTAAGCCATAAACTTTGGAGACAAAACTTAAAGAGCAAAGACTCTCTCAAGTACAAAATCACAGATACAAGCCAATTTGTCCACAAAAGTGTAACCATACATCAGTGTGTAACTCACCACACAGATCCTGGAATACAGTCCCTGGGTATTTGAATTGGCATATAACTAGAAACCAAAGGCAGTCATATCTCACCTTTACTTGACATGAATCATGTTTCTTTACAGATAGATAAATTTTTGAATTGTGTTATTTCTGTGCAAAGGGTAATGGTATGTTTCACTGGGGTACAAATAACAAAGGTGAGAAGGAATGATCTCTACCTGGCTATTGAGAGGAAATAGGGAAAGGAAAAGATGGAACAAGAATTTTTTAAATGCCTACTATGTGCCAAACACTGTGCTATGGATACACATACAAATGAAAAGAAAGATGATCCTTGTCCTCAAGCAGCTTATAATCTATTGAGAGAGACAATTCACAATAGGAAACTGAAAACCAAGAGAGGGCAATGAGGAGAGAAGGTTTTCATTGAGGGAGCATGATGAAGTAGTCCAAAGAAATCCAAAAGCAGTGCAGACAGAGAGATGGGAGCTAAGAAGATACTCTTGATTTAGATATGCATATCTCCACTCTTTGTTCCAAAGAGCTTGGGATCCTGGGACTAAGAATTTCTTGCTAGAGATTGTAACCAAGACTTTGAGGATGACAAGACAGGATATTCAGAAGTGGAAAAAAACTCTATAGGATTTTGTTTATCTGTGCCTGGAGTACTTTTTTCCCCACTGAAAGAGAAATTTAAAAAAATACCTCAGGCTTTGAATTTAAAGATCATAGCAGAACCCACTCCTTAGTAGAAAGAGAATGCAATAGAGCAAAGAACTTATGTGAATCTAGAAACTGAATACAGTGCCACATAATCTAGCAGACACCATACATCTCATGAAGTCACATCTGGTAGAGACAATATATCCATCAGAAAAACATCCAGGGGTCACCAGAGAGATGTCACACCAGAAGAAAGAGGATAATGACATCACTAGAAGACTTCAGTCTCTACATTGTGAGAGATCAGAGTTGCATCTCTACATGTACACCTTGGTTGTATGTGCTTCATACATATATTCCTTTTCATGAGTGCTCCTTATATGTATTTATTCTTTCCCCTGATGATATGCATTTATGGGATAATATGCCATAGTTTTAATACTACCTTTAATACTATGGCATTTCATTAATGTCTTTGCTTTTAACGTTGTGTCCTCTGACTGACTATTAAAATTAAACACATGGTGGTGGTGGTTTGTGTGTGTATGTGTGTAGGAGCATATGAGCTATGACTTAAATAAATGTGAGTGAGTCCCCATGTTAATTTGAAGTATAGGGGAGTTGTTTTTAGGGAATCCATCCTAGCTTGGAATGCTCTTGGGGACTGCATTAGTATGATTAAAAGAATTCTGCTCCTGGAGTGAGAATAAGTGGGATCAAGTCCTTTACTTACAATGTGTCTTGTCTTTGGCCAGGCACTTCAACTTCCTTCCATTGGCCTAGCAATGAAAATATTGTATTAAAAGATTTCTGATGGTTCTTCCACCATTGATACCTATAATTCTAAATTTTCTTCCAATCTCTTCCCAAGTCACATAACCTGTTCCCTTTACTTCATGATTTCCCTTCCCCCCCATTGCCACTACATTCCTTATTAGGGAATTCATACATCACATATACCTTTCCATGAATGATGAAAAGATTCAATCTTCTCTGTTATCAACATTTTGATCCCTGGGCAATCATCCACAAGAAATAATAGGACCACTGTTCAATGTGTGGTTTTTTTTTTTTCTTTTTGGTGGGGAGAAGAGAATTTAACACAAATTAGACCCTTGCTGGTTCAGCAAGTTCTTGTGAGATGATTGAATGAAAATTGTGCCATCTCAAGGCCAGCAAAAGTTGAAGCCATTTTGTTTCAAAGCAAGTGCTTTATTATTAGGGTTATTGCTCGCCAGAAAAGTGACAACTGAGTCCTTGGATCACTTAAGTAAAAGAAAGTAACAAGCATAAAAGAAAGGAAAAACAGAATGACAGTCTGGAAGATGGATTGGGCTTGGGTTAAAGGGGAGAGGCTAGTTTGGCCTCTGGTCTTGTACAGTAGGCAAATGCATTTCTCTAAGCAAGTTAGTGGGTTGGTTTTTGTCTGTCTTAAACACAATATTGTGTGCATTGGCTCTAAGGCAGAAGAGAGGTGAGGGCTAGGAAATGGGGATTAAGTGACTTTCCCAGAGTCAAAACAGCTAGGAAGTTTCCAAGGTCACATTTATACCCAGGACCTCTTGTCTCTAAACCTGGCTCTCAATTCACTGAACCACCTAGCTGCTCCCCATATTAATGTTTATCAAGCATTTTTCTCACAATAACCAGGTAAAGAAAATTGTGCCAGCATCAATGTTCTTATTCTGTTTTGAGGAGCCTACTAAGGCTAATCTTAATCAGAACAAAGAGAACAATAAATACAGAAACAGAAATATTATTTATTTGTTTTTTAACATTTATTAATATTTATTTTTTTGAGAAGTTAACATGGTTACATAATTCATGCTCTTACTTTCCCCTTCACCCCCCGTATTCCCCCTCCCCACTAATGGCTGATGTGTATTTCCACTGGTTTTAACATGTGTCATTGATCAAGACTGATTTCTAAATTGTTGATAGTTGCATTGGTGTGGTAGTTTCGAGTCTACATCCCAAATCATGTCCTCAACCCATGTGTTCAAGCAGTTGTTGTTCTTCTCTTTCCACTCCTGTAGTTCATCCTCTGAATGTGGGTAGCATTCTTTTCCATAAATTCTTCAGAATTGGCCCTGGTCATTGCATTGCTGCTAGCACAGAAGTTCATTACATTCTATTTTACCATAGTGTATTGGTCTCTGTGTACAATGTTCTTCTGACTCTGCTCCTTTCACTCTGCATCAATTTCTGGAGGACTTTCCAGTTCTCATGGAATTCCTTCAGTTTATTATTCCTTTGAGCACAATAGTATTCCATCACCAGTATATACCGCAATTTGTTAAACCGTTCCCCAATTGAAGGGCATACCCTCATTTTCCAGTTTTTTGCCACAAAAAGCTCAGCTATAAATCTTTTCGTATAAGTCTGTTTATCTATGACCTCTTTGCAGTACAAACCCAACAATGGTATGGCTGGATCAAAGGGTAGGCATTCTTTTATAGCCCTTTGAGCATAGTTCCAAATTGCCAGCCAGAATGGTTGGATCAGTTTACAACTCCACCAACAATGCATTAATATCCCACTTTTGTCACATCCCCTCCTGCATTCATTACTCTCCCCTTCTTTCATTTTGCCAATCTGCTAGGTGTGAGGTGATACCTCAGAGTTGTTTTGATTTTCATTTCTCTAATTATTAGAGGTTTAGAACATTTTTTCATGTGCTTATTGATACTTTTGATTTCTTTATCTGAAAATTGCCTATTCATGTCTCTTGCCCATTTATCAATTGGGGAATGGCTTGATTATTTTTATACAACTGGTTTAACTCCTTGTATATTTGAGTAATTAGACCCCTGTCAGAGTTTTTTTTGTTATAAAGATTTTTTCCCAATTTGTTGTTTCACTTCTGATTTTGGCTACATTGGTTTTGTTTGTACAAAAGCTTTTTAGTTTGATATAATCAAAATCATTTATTTTACATTTTGTAATTTTCTCTAACTCTTGCTTGGTTTTAAAGACTTTCCTTTCCGAGAGATCTGAGAAGTAAACTACTCTATGTTCACTTAACTTATTTATAGTTTTCCTCTTTATATTCAAGTCATTCACCCATTCTGAATTTATCTTGGAGTAAGGTATAAGATATTCATCTAAATTTATTCTCTGCCATATTGTTTTCCAAATTTCCCAGCAGTTTTTGTCAAATAGTGGGTTTTTGTCCCAAAAGTTGGGCTCTTTGGGTTTATCATATACTGTCTTGCTGATGTCACTTACCCCAAGTCTATTCCACTGGTCCTCCCTTCTGTCTCTTAGCCAGTACCATACCGTTTTGATGACCACTGCTTTATAATACAGTTTAATATCTGGTACTGCTAGGCCCCCTGCTAGGCCTCCTTCCTTCATATTTTTTCATTATTTCCCTTGATATTCTTGATCTTTTGTTATTCCAGATGAACTTTGTTATAGTTTTTCCTAATTCAGTAAAAAAGTTTTTTGGTAGTTTGATAGGTATGGCACTACATAGGTAAATTAATTTGGGTAGAATGGTCATTTTTATTATGTTAGCTTGTCCTACCATTGAACAATCAATGGCTTTCCAATTGTTTAGATCTATTTTTAATTGTTTGGAAAGTGTTTTGTAGTTGTTTTCGCATAATTGCTGTGTTTCTTTTGGTAGATAGATTCCTAAGTATTTTATATTGTCTAGGGGGGTTTTAAATAGTGTTTCTCTTTCTACTTCTTGCTGCTGTGATGTGTTGGAAATATATAGAAATGCTGATGATTTATGTGCATTTATTTTGTATCCTGCAACTTTGCTAAAGTTGTTGATTATTTCTACAAGCTTCTTGTTGATTATCTAGGATTTTTTAAGTAGACCATCATATCATCTGCAAAGACTGATAGCTTAGTCTCCACATGGCCTATTTTGGTACCTTCAATTTCTTTTTCTTCTCTAATTGCTACTGCTAATGTTTCTAGTACAATGTTAAATAATAGAGGAGATAATTGGCATCCTGGTTTCACTCCTTGTTGATGGTTTTAGGTATATACTGTTTATTATTTTTAGGAAAGGTCCTTCTATTCCTATACTTTTCAGTGTTTTCAGTAGGAATGGATGCTGTATTTTGTCAAAGGCTTTTTCAGCATCTATTGATAAATCATTTGATTTTTGTTTGTTAGATTGTTGATATGGTCAATTATGTGGATGGCTTTCCTAAGGCTGAACCATCCTTGCGTTCCTGGTATAAATCCCACCTGATCATAGTGGATGATCCTCTTGATCACTTGCTGGAGTCTCTTTGCTAATATTCTATTTAAGATTTTTGCATCTATGTTCATCATGGAGATTGGTCTGTAGTTTTCTTTCTCTGTTTTTGATCTACCTGGCTTTGGAATCAGAACTATATTTGTGTCATAAAAGGAATTTGGTAGGACTCCTTCTTTGCTTATTATATCAAATAATTTGCATAGTATTGGGATTAGTTGCTCTTTGAATGTCTGATAGAATTCACTTGTGAATCCATCAGGCTCTGACTATTTTTTCTTAGGGAGTTCTTTGATGGCTTGTTCAATTTCTTTTTCTGATATGGGATTATTTAGTTATTCTATTTCTTCTGCTGTTAATCTAGGCAATTTGTATTTTTGTCAATATTCATCCATATCTCCTAGATTGCTCTATTTATTGTCATATAATTAGGCAAAATAGTTTTTAATGATTGCCTTAATTTCCCCTTCATTAGAGGTGAGGTCTCCCTTTTCATCTTTGATACTGTCAATTTGGTTTTCTTCTTTCCTTTTTTTTTTATTAGATTGACCAGTACTTTGTCTATTTTATCTGTTTTTTTCAAAATACCAGCTTCTAGTCTTATTTATTAATTCAATAGTTCTTTTACTTTCAATTTTATTAATTTCTCCCTTGATTTTTAGTATTTCTTATTTAATTTTCATCTGGGGATTTTTAATTTGCTCTCTTTCTAATTTATTAAGTTGCATGCCCAATTCATTAATCTCTGCCCTCCCTAATTTGTTAATATATGCACTCAAGGATATAAATTTCCCCGTGAGTACTGCCTTGGCTGTATCCCACAGACTTTGGTAGGATATGTCATCATTGTCATTCTCTTCAATGAAATTGTTTTTTTTTTTTATGATTTCTTCTTTGACTAGCTGGTTTTGGAGAATCATATTATTTAATTTCCAATTTGTTTTTGATTTGCCTGTCCAGGTGCCCTTACTAATTATTATTTTTATTGCATTATGGCCTGAGAAGGTTACATTTATTATTTCTGGTCTTTTGCATTTGTTTGCAATGTTTCTATGCCCAATTACATGGTCAGTCTTTATGAATGTACCATGTGCAGTTAAAAAGAAGGTGTATTCCTTTTTTGTCCCTATTTATTTTTCTCCACATATATTAAATCTATTTTTTCTAGGACTTCATTCATCTCTCTTACCTCTTTCTTATTTATTTTTTGGTTTGATTTATCTAGA
Organism: Gracilinanus agilis; assembly: GCF_016433145.1. Lineage (NCBI taxonomy): Eukaryota > Metazoa > Chordata > Mammalia > Didelphimorphia > Didelphidae > Gracilinanus > Gracilinanus agilis. The sequence continues at coordinate 417,246,768 of NC_058131.1, forward strand.
TCTGAAAGAGGAATATTTAGATCTTCCACTAGTATGGTTTTACTATCTATTTCCTTCTTGAGATCTGCCAGTTTCTCTTTTATGAATCTGGTTGCTATGCCATTTGGTGCATACATATTGAGTAATGTTATTTCCTCATTGTCTATACTGCCTTTAATCAGGATGTAATAATCTTCCCTGCCTTTTTTAATCGTATCTATTTTTACTTTGGCTTTGTCAGAAATTATAATTGCCACTCCTGTCTTCTTTTTCTCATTTGATGCCCAAAGGATTTTGCTCAAGCCCTTGACCTTAAACCTGTGTATGTCTACCCTCCTCATATGTGTTTCTTGTAGACAACATATGGTAGGATTTTGGTTTCTAATCCACTCTGCTATTTGCTTCCATTTTATGGGCAAGTTCATTCTATTACATTCAGAGTTATAATTATCAGTTTGTATTCACCAACATTTTGGTGTCCTCTCCTAGTTCTACCTCTTCTTCTTACGCTTTTAAACCAGTGGTTTGCTTTATGCCAGTAACCATTGTCTCCTCCCTTGATTTCCTACCCTTTCTACCCCCTCCCCCTCTATTTATTTTTAAGGCCTAATGAATTCCCTCCCCCTTCTTCTCCCCTCCCATTTATGACCTCACCCCTCCCCTGCTCCCTTTGGTTTATCCCTTCTGACTTTCTCAGTAGGGTTAGATAGAGTTTTATATCCCAATGGATAAAGTTAATCTTCCCTCTCAGGGTTAATTACACTAAGAATAAGGTTTAACTATTACCTCTTAATGCTCTCTTCCTCTCCTTCTTATGATAGTATGCTTCCCTTCCCCCATCCCATGTCCTTTTTGTGTGTAATAGAATAACCTATTTTTCTTATTCATTCAAATTTCTCTTGGTGTCCTCTACTATTCACCTCCCTCTTTCCCACCCCCATATCATCTTAGACCATTTAGTATTCCAACCTCTCCCTATGAATAGTTCTTCTAATTACTATAATATTGAATACTATAATAGTGAATAGCGTTCACTAAAGAGAATTATACATAACATTTCTCCACATAAGAATACAAATAATTAGACCATATTGAAGCCCTTAAAGAGACAAATTTTAAAAATATGAGTTTTCTTTCTTTCCCCTCTGTTTCTTAATTACTTTTCATGTTTCTCTTGATTTTTGTGGTTGAATATCGAACTTTCGTTTAATCCTTGTCTTTTCTGTGCAAATACTTGGAAATCTTATATCTTGTTGAATGCCCAAACTTTCCCTTGGAAGTACATGGTTAGTTTTTATGGGTAGGTGATCCTTGGTTGTAGACCCAGTTCTCTTGCCTTTCTGAATATCATATTCCAAGCCTTGCGGTCTTTTAGTGTGGAGGCTGCCAGATCTTGTGTGATCCTGAATGGTGCTTCTTGATATCTGAATTGTATCTTTCTGGCTTCTTGTAAAATTTTTTTTCTTTTAATTGTAAGCTCTTGAATTTGGCTATTATATTCCTGGGGGTTGTCTTTTCTGGGTCTATTGTAGAGGGTGATCTATGCATCCTTTCAATGTCTCTATTGCCCTCTTGTTGTAGACCTTCAGAGCAATTTTGCTGGATAATTTCTTTTAATATGGAGTACACATTTCTATTAATTTCTGCTTTTTCAGAAAGACCAATGATTCTTAAATTGTCTCTTCTATACCTGTCTTCTTGGTCTGTCACTTCCTTATTGAGATATTTCATGTTTCCTTCTATTTTTTCTATTTTTTCAGTCTTTTCACTTTGTTTTATTTGTTCTTGCTGTCTTGAGAGATCATTCACTTCTAATTGCTCAATTCTAGCCTTTAGGGACTGGTTTTTGGCTATAATCTTTTGGTTTTCCTTTTCAATCTGATTATTTCTTGTGTTTAATTTACTTATCAGTTCATTTGATTTCTGAGCCTCAGTTTCTAATTGCAAAATTCTGCCTTTTAAACTGTTATTTTCTTGCCAGATTTTGGTTTCCAATTTGCTTACCATTTCATTTGATTTTTGGGCATCTTTCTTCAATTGGGATTTTCTGTCTTCTAACCTGTTTATTTCCTTTTGAGCTATTTCCCACTTCTCTCACCAAATCTCTTCCATCTTTCTCATCATCTCAGATTTGAACTCTTTAATAGCTTGTGGCCAATTTTCATTATTTTGGGAAGGTATGGATATGATTACTTTTTTGTTCTCCTCTGCTGTTTGCTTCTTTGTATGGATTTTATCTGTGTAAAAATTGTCGAGTGTTACAGATTTCTTCTTGATGATCTTTCTCTTTTGGGGTTCTTATCTCTGGCTTGCCATTGTTAGTCCTGTGCCCTCTCAGGTTTATCCTCACACTCATGGTCTATCTGTTCTTTAGGCTCCTGAGGGCTCAGTTCTCAGGTCAAGCCTCCTGATGGTCCCCTTACTTGTTCCTCTGCCCAAGGCTCCTTTAACAGTCTCAGGGCATTGCTTCCACAGGTATGAACCCCTTTTGCACTGGTCCTCACTCAAGGTCCGTGCCTGCACTCAAGATCCAAGTCCTTGCCTGCACTCAGGATTTGTGTCTGGGCTTGTGACCTCGCCCGCACTCGTGCCTGCACTCAGAGTCTGTGTTCAAAGTCCGCGCGCGTTCTTTAGCCTCTTGGGGTCTTAAGTCTTACTGCTCTTAGGAGCAGGCCCTGGTGACCCCAGGTAGCTGCCTAGGACCTTGTCTGTGCCCCAAACTTGCTCTAACTCTTGTGCACTGGCTTTGGCACCGTAGGTGGTGTGGGGTCGGGGAGGGGGTTGCTCAGCTTGCATTTTAGTTTTAGTGATAGCTGTTTCACCCCTTTATAGCATGGAAATGCCCCGATTGCACGTATCTCCAATGCTGCACCCTGTTGTGGGGTCGCTTTGTTCCACTGGATTTGTTTTTATGTATTTTTGAAGAGTCCTGTATTTTTTGGTTAGGAGAGGTTAAGCAGATGCTTTTTACTCTGCCGCCATCTTAACCTGGAAGTCCAGAAATATTATTTAAAGAATAACTTGTATATATCTGTCTCCAGAGAAAGAACTGATAAATAGAAACAAGCAAGATATAATTTTATATATTCATATATCTTTTTGTAAAATGATGCCTTCTTTATAGTAGGTAGTTCCATATTCTCTCCCTCCCTTCCTTTCTTTATCCCTCTCTGTGAAAATCTTCAATTTGATATTGGTTATACTTGTATTATAATGCAAAATATATTTCCATGTTCAACATGAGGAAAGACACACACATACATATATGTATATATAAAACCATGAAAAAATAAAGTGAAAAATAGTATGCATCAATCTGTATTCAGATTCCATCAGTTCTTTTTCTAGAGAGGTATAGCATTTTTCATGAGACCTTTGAGTTTGTCTTAGATCATTGTGTTGCTAAGAATGATTAAGTAATTCATAGTTGTTCATCATATAGTATTGTTGTTACTGTGTGTGATCTCTTTTTTCTGCTCACTTCACTTTGCATCAATTCATGTAATTCTTTCCAATTTTTTTTAAATCCTCCTGTACATCAGTTCTTATAGCACAATAGCATTCCATTAAAATCATATGCCACAATTTGTTCAGGCATTCTCCAATTGATGGGAATTCTTCAATTTCCAAGTCTTTGCTACCACAAAAAGAGCTGCTACAGATAATCTTGAACAAATAGATCCTTCCCCCTCACTTTTTTAAAAATTTCCTTGGGATTCAGACCTAGTAGTGGTATTGTGGTATCACAGAGTATATTTAATTTTAGAACTCTTTGGACATAGTTCCAAATTGCTCTCCAGAATGGATCATTTCACAATTCTACCAATAGTGCATTAGTGTCCCAATTTTCCCACATTCTCCCTGACAGCTATCATTTTCATTTTCTGTTATATTAGTCAATCTGATTCATGTGAGGTGGTACCACATATTTTTAAAAAAGTCATTTCTCTAATCAATAGTGATTTGGAGCATTTTTTTTAAACCCTTGTACTTCGGTGTATTGTCTCATAGGTGGAAGAGTGGTAAGGATGGGCAATGGGGGTCAAGTGACTTGCCCAGGGTCACACAGCTGGGAAGTGGCTGAGGCCGGGTTTGAGCCTAGGACCTCCTGTCTCTAGGCCTGACTCTCACTCCACTGAGCTACTCAGCTGCCCTGGAGCATTTTTACATGACTATAAATAGCTTTGTTTACTTTATCTAAAAACTTCCTACTCATATCCTTTGGCCACTTATCAGTTGGAGTGACTTATATTCTTATAAATTTGACTCCATTTTCTAAATGAGGCCTTTATCAGAGACCCTTGCTATAAAAAATATTTCCCCAGTTTTCTGTTTTCCTTCTAATCTTAGTTGCATTTATTTTATTTGTGCAAACCCTTTTTAATTTAATGTAATAAAAATTATTCATTTTAACAAAGTCTTTAAAAAAATACCTATAACCCTTTAATCTAGGTAGAGCCAAGATACCCATTTTATAAAGAAGGAAGCAATTTGCCCAACATTGCATAGTTTAAAAATGGCATACTTCCTAGCTGTATAACTCTGGTAAGTCACTTATCCCCCATTGCTTAGCCCTACCACTCTTCTGCCTTAGAACTAATACACAGTATTGATTCTATGATGGAAGGCAAAAGTTTTAAATGAATAAATGAATGAATGAATGAGTAGATAAAAAGAAAAGGGAATGAATGAATGAATCAAATACATAAATAAATAAATAAATGATGGAGATAGGTAGATAAATGAATAAATAAATAAACAAATAGCAGAGCCAGGACTTGAATGCAACTCCAAAGTTCAAATGCAACACTCTTTCTACTATGTACCATTGCTTCTCTATAGAGGCTAACGGCATCCAGGAAATCTAAAGAACAGGAATTCATGGACAACTCTTGCAGAGAGATATCCAGGCAAGCCTGGATTTTTAATTTGAGCTTCACAGACTTACAGAAAGTACAAGAAAAATGTATTGGAGAGATCCACAAAGAAGTAGTAGTAGGAAGGTAGAAACAGAGGGAATTAACCAAAATGAAAAAGAGATACAAAAATAACTTGGCATTCTGAAATCCTTGAGATTTCTTCTAGATTTAACATCCCATTCAGAGCAATAAGAAGAATTTGAGATAGTGACACCATGTATCTATTCTATGTCCAACATAACAATAAGCAAACAAAACAAGAAACAAAACCCTTAGAATTAACATTAAATTTAGAGATGCAACTGAACCCTCTCTACCTGATAATACTACTGGCTTCAGGGAACCTCCTTTGATTCCTCTCATTCAGAAATTATTTCATCTCCTCTATTCCCCAAGAGTCTTGTCTTTCTTTACTGTATGTACCATATTTTAATTTGTACTGTTATTTCTTTGTTTTCACAGCAGCAATATGACAGAGCTTATATGGTGTTAGACTTAGATAAGGAGTGTATTGGAATCAGCTTATTATTAAATAATAAATTAATAAATAACTAAATAACTAACCAATTATTAATTTTTAGGGTAAACATTTGCACTTTGGAATTTGTAAACATTATAAATGGATGTTGGTGACTAGGTGGCACAGTGGATAGAGTGCAGGGCCTGGAGTCAGGAAGACTCATCTTTCAGAGTTCAAATCTTACCTCAGATACTTACTACCTGTGTGACCCTAGACAGCTCATTTAATCTGTTTACTTCACTCCAGTATCTTTGCCAAGAAAACTTCAAATAAAGTCACTAAAAATCTGGCACAACTGAAAAAAAAAAGACTGAACAATAACAAACAGTTGTTAAACATTTACCAGTATACCCCTGGAATAAAGTTTGGAAGACTCAGATTCAAATTCTCCCTCCAGCACTTACCTCTGTTCACCTCAGTATATGTCTAAGATTTATCCACTAAGCTAGAGAAAAATGTCATATTGCATCCATTCATAGAAGGAATTTCCACACTAAAGACATCATTTATCCCTTGCTTGTTGCTTATATCTATAGCTACCCCTCCTCTTCCCCTAACTAGTCTGTAAGTTCCTTGATGCCACTGACTCAGTAAATCAACAAATACTTATTTAGGATCACTTTATCTCAGGTGCATGCTAAGCTCTGTAGATAAAAAGAAATGCAAAAGACAGTTTCTGTCATCAGGAAGCTCACAATCTAATGAGGGAGACTAGCAAACAACTATGAACAAGAGATTAATTGGAGATAATCAACAGAGGGAAGGTATTTAGCATTAAGGGGAATTGGGAAAGATTTCTTGTATAAGGTAAAATTTTAGCTGGGACTTTCAGGATTTATGGGAAGCCAGGAGATAAAGAGAGGAGGGAGAGAATTCAAGGTATGGGGAATATCTAGTGAAAATTCATTAAGGAGGAGATTTCATGTCTTGTTTTTGTTTTGAAGTCCTTACCTTCCATCTTAGAATCAATACTGTGTATTGGTTCCAAGGCAGAAGAGTGGTAAAGGCTGGGCAGTGGGGATTGAGTGGTTTGTTCAGGGTCACCCAGCTAGGAAGTGTCTGAGGTCACATTTGAACCTAGGACCTCCCATCTCTAGGTCTGATTCTCAATCCACTGAACCACCTAGCTGCTCATGATTTCATGTCTTGTTGAAGGAACAGCTAGGAAACCAGAGTCACTTAACTGAGGAGAAATGGAAGGTAGTAAAGAAGATGGGAAAGATGGGAAAGGGCAAAGTTATGAAAGATTTTAAGGTAAATGCAGGATTTTTAAATTTATCCTGTAGGGAACTGGAAACCACTGTAGTTTATTGAATAGGAAATAGCTTTCTATGAAACATGGAAATTTATCCAGCAGTCTTTTCAGGTTTCCTCCTAAACACAACAATCTGATTGGAAATGGATGCCTATTAAATGAATGTCTTTGGTAAATTTAGCTGCATTTAAACCTCTGACTTATATGATGGACTCCCAACCTCTGACACAGACATTTCCATACAGAGAGAATAAGTACTTCAAACATTATCCAGGGTTCTATTTTTCCTATTTTAGTGGCATAGATTAACGCTAATCAAAGTCCTTTAGTATTCTCTGTGCTTTAGCCCTCAAGCAATTTAGCAGCAGGTTCCTGGAACATAATTCCCTAGCAGAAAACTAACAATAAAATGAAACCTTTTGGTAGACACGACATACTCAGAACCATTTAGCCTCTGTAGTTGTAATCCTCTGCTTACTGTTGCACAAGACTCCTCTCTCCACCCCTCCATGTCCTACAAGGATCTCCACAGCAAGTATGATTTGGCCCAGCTTCCAAATACCAGCAATAGAAAGCTTCTTTATATGCTTTGCTTTCAATCTATTCTTTTGTTCATGCTATACATTTGTACAATTCATTTCTTGGGTACATATGGTCCATAAAAATGATGTGTTGGATCCAGGTCTAAAAAACAGGCACCATCTTTGATAGAAAATGAGCTTCTTGTTGGTAAAATTGTTTCTTTTTTTTTCTTTTTCTTTTTCTTTCTTTCTTTTTTTTTTTTTTTGCTTTCCCTAGCACCTAGCCTAGAGTCAGGCACTTAGGACATATTGATAAATGCTTATTTAGTTGGTTGATTTTGCTGGTAGTTTGACTCTTGGTTGTAGTTGTTTCCTTCCTGCCCTCATATGTCAGCTGTGCAGTAGATGGAGAGTTGGACCTGGAGTTAGGAAGACCTGACTTGAAATCTTAGTTTGACACTATGTCTCCTCAGTTTTCTCAACTGTAAAATGGATATAATAGTAGCTACCTCAAGGCTGTTGTGAGAATTAAATGAGATGACGTTTGTATAGGATGTAGTGCTTTGCCTGACACAAAATAGGCACTTAATCAATGAATGTTCCTTCCCTTTTTGCAACAAAGATAATTAATTCTTTTTCAGTTATCAAGGATTTACTTTCTTTCTCTTCCACTCCACCACTCCACTGAAAAGAAAAAAAGAGGTGTTTCAAGGAGCAGCTATGTAGCTCAATAGATAGAGAACCAGACCTAGAGAAGGGAGGTCCTGGGTTTAAATATGGCCTCAGATACTTTTTAGCTGTGTGACCCTGGGTAAGTAGCTTAACCTCAGTTGCCTAGCCCTTACCTCTCTTCCAAGTTTGAATCAATAATTAATATTGATTCAAGATAGAAGGAAAGAGTAAAAAAAAAACAGAAAGTGAAAGGAAACTAAAGCCTTCATGACAAATATACATAGTCAAACAAAATAAATTATTCTCACATTGAATATGTCCAAAAATATGTCTCAGACTATAGATAAGGCAGTATTCAAGCACATATAGTTTTAAGACATTCATGCTCTGGACTTTAAACCTAATAGATGGCTTTCTACAAAAGAGAAATTTATCTACCTGTCCATTAGAAGAAACCACTGTGTAGACAGATTTTTTAGTTCACACTAATCTGGGGGGCAAGTGGCTATATTTACTGCAGACTGCACTGCATGGTAATGATTTCCAAAAGAATCATTAATCTGCACTGCCTGCTGAATAGTTTTAATGAAGAAGGGAAGGGGGAAAGTACTTTATTATTTGTCTAGTGTTTTTGTTTTTATCTCATCTTTTCTACTTGTGAAGGACTGCTGTTTTCAGGGTCTCCTAGTGAACCAAGTTCAGCTGGGTCATTCTGAAAGCCCTTATTCAAATGTTTAGTTTCTGAAAGCAAGTCTTTGGACCCTAGTACCAAGACTGCTTGAAAGCCCAAGAACAGATCACCATAATGGAGGCCACTTGTTTTTTGCAGACCCTTACAGAACTGCTGGATGCCAAAAATTTGGCTGTTCACCTAGAATTTGTTAGTTTCTTTCCCATCCGAAGTACAGATCTGTCTTCCAAAACCACTATCCCACACAGTTAATGAATATTCTCTTTGTTAAGAACACATATACACATACCCCATATTCATATTCTCAACTGGAGGAATAATTTCTAGTAAATAATTAATCATTTCTGTGGTTCAAAGGCACAATTATTTACTTATGACCTTGGAATGCTGCAGGGCAAGGCTTTGTTATCAATGAAGAGCACCCACTGGGTGGTAATGGGAAGTAGAGAGGGAGAAGAATTTTCAAGGGGGAAGAATCGAATCCCAAACAGGGGAAATTCTCACTAATTGCAAAACCCCTTGGGTAACCTTTTAGGAACTCACAGCACTGGACACAAAGATATAATGTTTTGGGACAAAAAAATTCCTATACCTCTAATCCCACTCCTCTTCTTTTACCAGGGCCTTCGCCTTCGATGAAACTGAAATCTTTCCTTTGAGAGTATTTTCCTAGTGCTAGTCATAGACAACTTCATTTAAAAAGGGACAAAACAGATTTCAGGAACCTTATATAGGAAAATTCTCTTCTCTTTACCTTCCCTAAAGGAAATATTGTTCAATTAGTTCAACTTTCAACTTGCAGGGAGAAAGGGAGGGCAGGGAGAAAGAAGACTCTCGGGGTGGCAGTAACTTATTATGTCACGTTGTGGAAAGTCTCTTTCCTTCTGTCTCCTATTCTAAATAATGAGGTAGCTGAACTAGGTGATGTGTACAGCCCAGCTCTGACATTCTGAAGTTCTATAATTCCAAGGTTTCTTCCAGCACTGAAATCTGATTCCAATATGCTTTCCTAAGTGTAGAATTGTATTTCCTGTGACTACAAATTCCCCTTTCCCAGCTCTGATATTCATTGTTTCCAAGATTCCTGAGTTTCATTTAACTCTGCCATTCAGTAATTCTATGGATTCAAGAAGAGTCCTTGCAAAGGACTCGTCATGTCCAAAAATGTAAGTCTCATTATGCATTTCTTAGATCACATTCAAATCTCACCAAACAATCAGTAACCATATCATGGGCAAGTTACATTACTGCTCTAGATTTCAGTTTCCCTCTCTATAAATTGGGAGTGATAATATTTTCATTCACCCATTCATAGAGGCATTGTGAAAAAAGTGATTTTGAGGCTATAAACCCTTTGTTACTTCAATAGATCTATGATCTTATTGAAGCATGTATTCTCAATATTGATATACAACATAATATTTCTGAGCTTTCTCAGCCTATGAAATAAATGACAATTTTCTTCTACAGATCTGCCTATCATGTTGGAGGTTTTCTGTCTTAAAAATCCAAAACCCAAACCAAAAAACAACCTTACCTTCCACATTAGAATCAATAGTATGTGTTGGTTCCAAGGCAGAAGAGTAGTAAGGGCTAGGCAATGGGGTTTAAGTGACTTGCCTAGGGTTTCAAATTTTAGAAGTATATGAGGCTAGACTTGAACCCAGGACTTCTTATTTCTAAGTCTGGCTCTCCATTAACTGAGCCACCTAACTGACCCTACTAGTACATAGCTCAGCTCGTTCACTTGTTATTCTGTCATTACACATCTCACTTTCTTTTTGAATCACAGTTTCCTGATGATATATGCTTTTTATCACTTTTGGCCCAGAGGACATCATCAGAAGCATGCCACAGCTTATTGATGTGTACACAATCCCCAATCTTTTAATTCTCTTGCTATTTGAATCACTATTTAGAACAATTTCAAAATTGCCATCTATGTTGCTCTATTCCTCCTATTCTATTTTGTACATTTTTGTTCAGTACATTTTCCTTTTATACTGTCTAGCCTATATCTATCTATGCAGTATCTCAATGAACTTTTAAAGCAACTGTATGTCCTACTCTGAATATGTATGAGGCATTTTCCATCCATTTAGTTTACCATATATGAATTGTTACGTTGTTTTGTTTCATCACAGATCTCATCCAGGAAGCCCTGTAATGTCATAGAGCTTGATACAATATGTTTGAGGTCATCCCCAAACAGGACCATCTGCAAGATTTCATCATAGAGAGCTCTTTCTTACATTAGCCATGCAGCAAATTGTTCATGATGGCAATAATAGCCTTGGCAAGCATGTCTTTCATGTGTCTAATCATCAAAGAATCATTGAACAGAGTTATTTATGTGATTATACTTAACAAAAACTCTTGAATCATATCAAGGACATGCTCGTATGGCATTTAATGTAGGAACAGAGCCTTTTAAACTGCATTTTATTTTACTGAGTCAATTTTTATTATAATAAAAAAACAATAAATACAGTAGCATCTTATGTTTTCTACCTCTTTTAGTCAATTGCATTACTATAAGCTCATACTCTATAATGTAAAATCAAGGAGACAAAAGTCCACTTATTCTTATCTCATATTTTCATCAAAGATATCCTCAATTTAAGTACTAATAATTAACATTTAAATCTCACTTACTTTGTGCTAGATACTATGAGCCTTACAAATATCTCATTTGAGTCTCAGAACAAGCCTGGGAGGTAGGAGCTGTTATTATCCAAATTTTACAGTTGAGAAACTGAGACAAATAGAGGTTAATTGACTTGCTCATGGAGTTACCTATGTAGTCACATCAGTCTCATTGAAATTATTGTTGATTATGTCCCATCTATGCTGGGTTGACTTCTTCTCTAGAGGAAGTTTTCTGATCTGGAATCTTGATTCTTATTGTTGACCTCTTCTATATCACTAGTATGGAAGTTGCCTTGTTCCTTTTTTTCAATGTTTCCATCATATCTACTTCAGGTTCTAGTTATCTTCTTCTATAAAATGGGTATGGACAGCTAAGTTGTAAAATGAGCTAGAGAAAGAAATTACAAACCACTGCATCATCTTTGTTAAGAGAACCTGAGGTCGCATAGTCAGACAAGACTGAAACAATTGAATAATGGCACAAATGTATATCGTTGTTTTTATTATTACTCATATAACTTTGGGAAAAATCACTGCCCCTAACAGAGCTTTAGTTTCCTTCTCTGTGAAATATGTATACTACTGCCTGCTCTTCCTCCCTCCAAGAGCTGTTGTAAGGCCATAATAATGCATAGAAAATTATAGTTGTAAAAATTATTTTTGTAAACTATAATGTGGTCTGAACTATTAGTGGATCTTATTGTCCTTTATCCATGGTGCTAAGAAGCCTTTCTACCTCTGAAATTTGGACTTATAAAATTACATACTAGAAAAAAACACTTGAAACATTGGGGATTATAATTTTGAACTTAAGAACATTATGTTTCTTTTTTCTTCTATGTTGGCTTTTGCTTATGAAAGGGAACACCAGTAAGAAAAAAAAATTATATCCCCAGATATCACTTACAGGTAAAAGGCATAAGCAGATTCTTGGCATCTCTCTGGCAAGGGGAAACAGAAATATAAAAATCCTGGTTTATGGCTGAAAGAGACTTTAGAGAACATGCAATTTCTTCCCTCCACTCCTGTTTTTTTTTTTCCCTGTCCAGCTAGAGAAAGGATTTTGTCAAAGTCACACAGGTGAATATTTGAAAACTAGTCCTTGAACTCCAAGGCCAATGAACTCACCATGATACTTTGCCACCTCCTTAACTGTGTACCAGGCCAAGAGACAAAATTCAATCCCTAGAAGAATGTGTAAGATAGAAAAGCAAGAGAAATTTGTGAGCTGAAGAAGCTATCTGACCTCATGACAGGGAAGTTGTAGAGGTATTGAATGATTTATTGGGAGAGAGGTAAAAGAAGATTATCTCTGGGGGTCTTTCCAACTGTATGAAGTGGCTAGCTTCTAATTTCTCAACCACTAATTTATTCCCCTTAGTCCATATAATTCTTTCCTGAGCTCCAGCAAGATTTGGCAGCACTGAGTTTCTCTGTTCAGTAAGCTTTCAAGCCCTGAATTGTCAATAACCCAGGGGACTGAGAAATCAAAACCCTAGAATGTCAATGCTGAGTGAACATAGACTGAGTGAGTGCAAACTTGCTTAGTCTACTATATCTGTCTGGCTCCAGGTCAGAAAAGGCTATGTTTCAATTCCCATCCAGCCATCCACCCAGATTATCTGTCAATCATCCTGTATCCTTTCCTCTCCCCTCCCAAACTCCATAGACATCACTTTCTGTCTCTTGTTATCAACCCAAAAAGTAATCAACACTAGACACTGCTGTGTGAAAAGGCCATATTATTTGATTGTCCATGAATCAAATTACAATCCTTATGATTCCTAGATCAAAACTTCCTTCCCTGGCCACAGCTTCCCTGAATGTGTTTGCCTCCCCCATTAAAAAATAAGTTCCTTCCATTAAAGGCACCAACTATCCCTCTTTTGCCTTTGTATTCCCAGCATTTAGCAGTGTCTGACCCATACTAAGTATTTTTAAAATCCTTTTAAATTCATTCATTCTTAGAACACAAAATATCAAAGTTGAAAGGGATCATCTTGTTCAGTGCTTGCCCCCCCAAAAAAGACTCTCCCTGGGAAAACTGAGTCACCTAGACGCAGTATAAAAAATAAAGTATTTGAAAGAATATTAAGGAATACTACTTATCCTTCTATGTATACTTTAGAAAAGGATTGGTGAAGTATTCAACTTCCTGTTTGATCCTTATCAGAGAATTTTCAAAGATCTACAGTGACTTTAATTTATTAATAAATCCTCACATTTCTATGTATTTGAAGGATTATAGAACCATTTTCTGACCACAATATCTCTGTAAGGACATACTGAGCACACTGATATACACTCTGATATATATTATTAAAGCATCATTATCTCCATTTTTCATATAAGGACATGAGGCTCATAGTCACCAAACTATATCAGTCATCAGAACTAGGTTTCAAATCCCAGTCTCCTGAGTCCAATGCCCATGAGACAAATTGCAAGATATGATATTATCTGGCCTGATGACTAAAGCTCCAGGCCTGAAGTTGGAAAGACTTAGGTTCAAATCCGGCCTCAGACACTTCCTAGCTGTGGGACTCTGGACAAGTCACTTTAGCCCAATTGTCTAGCCCTGACCACTCTTCTGCCTTAGAACCAATATTTAATATAAATTCTAAGAAGGTAAGGATTTAAATTTTTTTAATTAAAAAAAAAAAAAGATGATCACATCTGTCAGAAACACAAAGAGACCAAGTTCCCAGGCTGTTGAAGCAATGTTTATTGTTATAAGGCCATAGATACAACACTGTTGTCAATTAGCCTCTAATGGAGCGAAGAGAATTAGAAGAGAATTGTGCCACTTTCAAGTTCTCTGGTTTGGATAAAAGCCCATTATACTCCCATACTGTTCAATCTTGAAAGCAAAGACCACTGCATATTGGACTCTTTGTAATCCCCTTCCCATTGTTTGATTCATCATGGGCCCTCTTGGCCTGTGTGAATGCAGATATTCCGCCTGGGGAATACAGGCTTTTCAGTTCATCCAATACAAGGAATTTCAACAACTTCTCAGAATAATCCACGTTCTCACTCCCCAAACTGTGAGGAAATCATGTTAGTTTTAGAACATTTTAAATTAACTCATTTATCACAAGCCTCTACAGTCTTCCTCCAATATACTTTTCCAACTTTATTTCATTTGACTACACCTCAGGGATTCTGGTTTATAACTGCAAAAGAGGTCTTAATTATTTTTGAGTCCCCTTCCCTGATCCCTTCACTCCCTAACTTGCATGCAGTACTCTGCACTCAATAGGCAATATTGGAGACAAAAAATGTTTATTAAATGAGTCAAACTCTTTAAAATTTGTTCATATATGTAAGGTCCACTGAATCTGACTCCAGCCTCCCTTTCAAGATTGCTGCCTTTCAGATACTCAAAATATGAGTTGAACTGGAATATTAATCACTCTTGACCTTTTTTACTATCTCCCACTTCTGTATATTCACACAGTTTTTTATCTACCTGCCTCCCAGCTCTCATCAGTGCCTCTAAGAAGCTGTAACATTTGTAGCAGCCACATCTCAGCAGACAGGATAAACTAGCTTAAGGGTAACCTACAGGCCTTAAATACTTCAGTGAGTTAGAGGAGTGTCTACCCCAGGCATGTAAAGACTTGCCCTGGTGGAAGGGTCAGATGAGAACAATTTGTTCCAACAGCCATGAAGGTGGTGGAGGCAGGTTCTGTGGAATGTTTAGACCTTGATTAGACATTAAAGAAGCCAAGGTCATCCATTGAATCTCAACTCATCACCAGTTTTCTTGACTTTTCTCTTGCCACTGAACTTCAATGTGTCTGAAAGAGAGAATGAGGACAGCAACTTCTTTGTGCAACTCATCCTCACTTGAATCCAATTTATGCCAGAGTCAAAAGACATCCCAGCAATGTCATTTTGGTCCTATTCAAATACAAAGGACAACAACTAATCCAGTGCCTCCCCTGCTTGTGACTGTCTATTAAAATGCTTCTCTCCTTTTAGGGTCTAGCTCATGCCAATACATAAATAAATTGCCAATAAATCAATACTGTCAATAAATCAATAAATTCTTACTAAGCACTTAATATGTTTCAAGCATTTGTGCTACTATATTGGGAATACAAATACAAAGAACAGTTACTGTCCTCAAAAAACTTACATTCTAATGAGGGATATAGCACAGATGTGGGGAGTGGCAGCCAGGGCAAGGAAGTTTTGATCTATGCAATCACAGAGGTTTTGAATGGAACCAAAGGTTAGTATGTTGTCAGGTCCTTCCTAGAAGCAAGCATAGTATGGATTTTTGATTATTATTCACAGAGCAAAAGTAAAAGGTTGAAAGTGTGAAGAGTGGAAGTAGGGAGAGAGGAAGGAGGAGTGTCACACAGTGGCAAGGCAGATGACAAATTGCCCACACAAGGCAGAGCCTAATGTCCTGAAAGATGACTTTAGGATATGTTTCCCAATACCATTAGAAGTAATGTCTCTTGTCTTAACTCTCATTAGATTATTTTGCTTGGATTTCTCTTCTGACATTATTACATTTCCAAACCCATTACTCCTGAATAGAAAATCTTTCTATAACATCCTCAATGAATTATCATCATAACTGAGACCTCCATAACTGATTCAGAGTGAAATGAGCAGAATCGGGAAAACATTGTACATAGTAACTGAAATATTGTGGGATAACCAAATGTAATCAATTTTGCTACTAGTAGCAATGCAGTGATCTAGGACAATCCCAAGGTATTTTTGAGAAAGAATGCTTATCCACATCTAAAGAAAGAATTGTGGAAGTAGAAATGCAGAAGAAAAACATATGATAAATCATTTGTTTATATGGATATATGATTTGGGGGGTTGGTTTTAAAAGATCACTACAAAAATGAATAATATGGAAATAGGTTTTGAGTGATAATATATGTAAAACCCAGTGGAATTGCTTTTCCCCAGAGGGGAAAAGGAAAAGGGGAATGAGAGAACATGAATCATATAACCATGGAAAATATTAAAAATAAATACATTTAAAAAAAAAGAATTCTCATCATATTTTTGCTTGAAGACCTCAAGAATGAAACCTATTACTTCCCAGGGTAGTTCTATCTCATTTCACTTTTGGATGGCTTTCATTTTTTAGGATTTTATTCATCATATCAATTCTAAATCAAGCCTCATCGATTTTTGCCCAATACTCTATGCATGTCATCATGAGCTCTCAATTTTAGTTATTAATCAACTCTTGTATTTTTCCCACTCTTAAAGCCATAATCTTGGTTCTGAGTTTCCTCACTTCTCACCAACCATATTTTAGCATATTTCTAATTCGTTTCCTTGACTCAAGTATCCCTCCTCTTCAATCAATCCAATACATAAGAGTCAAACTGATATCCCTGAAATGCTATTATAATTATGTCACTCACCTATGCCACTCAACTCAAAAATCTCCAGTGACTCACTATTGTCCTTAGGATAATGTTGAGGTTTCCTTGGCAAAGATACTGGAATAGTTTCTATTTCCCTCCCCAGCTTATTTTACAGGTGAGGAAACTGGGGCAAACTAGTTGTTTTTTATTTGATTTGAACATAGAAAAATGAAATTTCCTGATTCAGAGCCTACTGATCTTATCCACTATACCATCTAGTTGCCCTTAAGATACTGATGAGCAAATTTTGAGCTTGTTGTGTCAAAATTCATCAAAAAACTGAGCATAACTCGAGTAGTATGTCACTTCAAGAAAAAACCCAGAATTTCACAATATTTATAGTTTAAATAACAAAAATGTATAATTGTAATATATAACTGTATTTAATAAACCAAAATATTTTTAACTTACCTGCTTAATGACTTCTTTGTATATATATCAGTCAGTTTCTTTTTTTGGTCTCAATATTATTTAACTTGTGTGGGGTGCCGTGAACTAAAATAAGTGAGGGGGGGGGAAAATTCTTTAACTAACCTGCCTATTAGTGACTTTTTTGTTGTTGAATTTCATTGGCTAATGAAAATTCATTTAGCCACTAAATCTTTAATTGAAGGTTGGTATTTTATATACTTCAAGTCCAAGCAAGTACTACTAACTTCATCTTTCAATCTGTTTCTTTTGTTGGTTTTGATATTATTTAACACTGAGAATAAGGTCTCACAAAAGTACATAGAGGGAAAAATTGTGAGTAAAGCCATTGCTATATTTTTCAGGGTACTAAAAGTGTCTGGTTCCAGGCACTCCAAATTTCCTCTTCATAGTGGCACTCCTCTTGATTCTCCAAGCGGCACCTTTCCAGATTCTCAAGCTTTAACAAGTCAACAAACACCTAAGCCCAAATGATGTCTTGAAATTCTGCAAGTTGCATCTGCAAATCATCAATTTGCATCCATTGGAAACCATTTAGTTCCAGACTACTGTAGACATCAGGATACTTAATTATTTTCATGGTTTGTTCTAGGCTTCTAAATTGATTAAATCTATCACTGAACTGGTCAAGTAATAGTCTAAAACATGCTGGTACTTTATATGCAAGGGTTCCATTTAATTTTGTGCAGCTGCACTGGTCTTCTCAAAATACTTTGTTACTCAAGGAAAATACTTATAAGTTTTAGCTTCTACATCTCACTTGAAAATTTTAAGTTTACTTTCAGAAGCTTTTATATCTCCAAACATAACGTCAATACTTTTTCCAAAACCTTGTAACATTAAATTCAGTTCATTAATATGAACAGAGAGATCTGTAAAAAACATCAGGGTGTTGACCCTTTTATCATCATTGAGCTGAGGAAAGTTTCCCAGATCCTTATCCTCAAGAAATACTTTAATTTCTTCAAAGCACTCCACAAAGCGATCAAGAAATTTGCCTCGGCTCAGCCATCTCACATTATTATACATCAGCAGTCCACTGTAGGTGGAATCAACGCAGTAAAAGTGCAGGAAATTCTCGCTTGTGAAGCGGGTGAACAGCTATTAAATTAACTATTTTTGTAACAACTGACATTAAGTTGTTTAAGTTAGTGAATACTGCCTTGGCACATAAAGCCTCCTGATGATACAATGAAAAGGCACAATCAGAAGTCCAATTGCTTCCATAAACAATTTGACAAATCCAGCTTTTTTCCCCACCATGTTTGGTGCCCCATCTGTCATCACTGACACAACTTTAGAGATATCAATGCTTAGGTCATGGAATGTTTGTATAACAACCTTACATATTTCACTTCCTGATGTATTTGTTGGCACTGATACTAATTTTAGCAACTCTTCTCTCATTGTGAGACCATCAGAATATTGACCAATAATGGCCAACTGAGAATGTGATATGACATCAGTAGTTTCATCAAGAGAGAGAAAAATATTTACAATTACTTATGTCTCTCTTTAATTGATGTTGTATGTTTGTGTTCAGGCTCATTATTCGGTCTTTTATGATATTTCTACTGAGTGGTAACTCAGATATTCTCTTAATAATTGCATCTTTATTTTGCATATCGTAAAATAGACCTGGTGCACATCTTAGGAGAGTTTCTTTAATAAATTCTCCCTCACTAAGTGCTTTTCCATGGTGAGCTATGGAGTGAGCAATGCTCAAATTTACAGATGTTAAATTTGTAGAGCCTTTTACAAATTTAAAGATGGAATTAGATTGGCTCTTATAAAGATTTAGCCTAGAAATGTATTCCTTCCTTTCATTCTCACTTTTTTTTTTCAAGAAACAAGAATTAGTTTCAAAATGTCTATTTATATTCCATGTTCTGCTTACTACCCTTTCAATACATAGAATGCAAAATGATCTGTCATTTTTTTCTATAATGCCATACATCTCAGTCCATGTCTCTTGAAAGGGTCAGCTACTGCTACTACCACTTCCTTTACTCGACCTTGTTTTTTTTTTTATTTTTGGGGTCCTCCATCAGGGAGTCAGTGACAGAAGATAGAATTATAGATAGCCTGTTAGCCCTGCAGGCAATTAGGGGTTAACTTGCCTAACTGACCACAAGATGGCACATGTAACTGTCTTTTTAGAAAGGGCAGGATTAATAAGCAGAAATAGGGCTTAATAAGGATGCATAACAGTAATAGTGATGAAATGGAGTCTGCACTATGCTGCAAGATGGTGTTTCTTATGTAAATTAATGGCACCCATAGCACAGGCCCTCACCTCTCCCAGCCTCCCCCTCACTTATCTCAGTAATGATGGTAAATTAGAAATCCACAGCACCCCAGAATAATAGATTGGATGATGTTTGCTGTGATTATGTGGTTGCTGGCAATGGCGATCACAGGGCCCCCCGAGATGCGTCCCCCCAAGGCATTCCACTGATCCCTGCTATGGGGGCCAGAAGTGAGGTCAAAGGTCCCGTAATGGCCTGGAAGTCCCAGAACTAGACTCTTTGTGCTGGAGTTCTGTTGTTTTGGCCTATAGAATTCTGGCACAGAGTGTCTACACTACACTACAGCAAATGTTTCATCCTCAGCATGTGGTCCATACTTCTCTGTATGCAGCCACATGAGTCTGCATGTCATTGAAAATGGCTATGTGTGTCAGTGCTGACACGTGTGTCATAGATTCACCATCAGGGCCTTAGGATAATATATAAACTTTATACTGATTGGTCCTACACAGCCTGGCTACAACCTACTTCTCTAGCTTTATTTAAAATGATTCCTTAATTCATTATTCCTCAATGCAATCATTCCATGCAAATACTCAACCTTCCATGCAAAATATACTACTATTGTTTTCCAAATTGGATATTCCATTCCTCTACATTTGAAGAGATATTATTGCCTAGAATATAGTCCCAACTCATCTCTGTCTCTAGAAATACTTCCCTTCATTCAAGGATTGGTTCAGCTCAATTATCACTTCTTTTTAGTTTTCCTTGATGCCTTCTATGTTTTATATTCCTTCCCTTTTCAAATTATCTTGTTCTTGCTCATCTGTGTTTATGGTGATATCTCCTTCCTTCACCCTTGGGCAATTTAAGCTACTTACAGAGGCTGCTTAGTATTGTTTTTGCATCTCTAGTATCTAACATTGTACTAATCCTGGTGGAGAAGGTCCTGAGTATTCTGCATTTTTGCATCTCTTTAAGGATTAGACTTTCCCTGGGGGCACCCCTGTTTGATTTAATTTTATCTTTTATTTTATTATCTTTGATTTGGGGAAGATCTTTGCAAGCACCAAGTAAGTAATTACTTATAAGAAAAAAATTTTAAATGCTTGTTAATGATGTTATACATTGTTAATAATGTTAATGATTAATACTTGTTAAAATTATATAATCATTAGTTTGGAAGTGAGTGTAATAACCTAGTTCCCCAGCTATGGTAGCCCTGTATCTTTGTAGGAAAAAAAGTTGTAAATTGCACCACATAGCCTTTGGCAAAAGCACCCTGTTTGATTTTCTGGGGAGAGAAAAATATTTAAGACAGTGGGGAAAGGAAAGGATATAAAGAAGGAATGAAGAATTATTCATGCTATTGCTTTAATAAGTTTGAACATCTCTTTGTCAGAGATTAGGGAACCATATAATTGGCTGAGCAAACAAATTAGATGTCTCTAAGGCCTTTAAGTAGCAATGCCCTGGATGGTGGGGTAGAAATCAAAGTTTGAAGCAGTTATGAGGTGAGATCTTTATCTGAGGGAAGAGGGAAGGAGTATAGAATCTCTTTCATTTCCAAAGCTATGACCCCTAGCAATATTTTCACTCACCCATAAGGAGATGCTCCAACCAAGAGATGAAGAATCAGCCTTAGAAAACTGGAAACTCAAATGGAAGATCAGAGACACTTTAGATAGGCAGATATAGAGAGATTGTCACAGGAAGACAGAAGCAATTTCAATGAACATGAACTCTGGCAGTAGAGATTTGGTATGAACTGAAGAGAAAGTTTGTCAGGCAATCAGAAGTCAAGTGACTAGCCAATGGTCACACATCTAGGAAGAATCTAAGGCTAGATTTGAACTCAAGTCTTCCTGACTCCAAGCCTGGCTCTCTACCCACTGAGCCACTGAACTGTCTGACAAAAGAGTCAACTGTCTCCATTAGAGAAGGAAATGACAAACCAGTCCAAAATCCTTGCCAAGGAAACCATATGGATAGCTATGGTCCATTGAGTCATGAAGACTCCATCACAATTGAACTACTGAACAACAAGAAAGTCAACAAACCTGGCTTTGAGAGTCCAGTCACAGAGGACTGTGAAGAAGACTTTCACACACCATAGTTTCAGAGTTGTGAGTCATCTTGGCAATGTGTTCCCTAACATGAATCTCATTACCAATGGTATCTAAGTTTGTTCTTTTTCTTTCATCAGATGTATGCATTTGTGGTACAATGTACCATAAGTTTGTTTTTGTTTTGTTTTGTTTGGGGGGGAGGTATTTTGTAGCTTTGGTTTTTGTTGTATTTCCTTGCAAATGTGTTTGTTATGAACTACTTACGCCTACTGGTTGAGTATTAATGAGAAGCACATAGGTGGATGCTTATGATCACAGTATAGGAATGTATACATATTGCGATACCTCTAGAAATTGCAACACTAGAAATCATTCTTTGCAAACTCAACTGGAAAATTGGTGGAGCAAACCAGAGTACACTGGAAAGTATCTTTATATTTCTTTTATATACATTTTCAGTAAATTGTTTTCTTTTTAGATATATTTTATGAAGATATTTTTTTATATCAGCTACCTTTCCTACTTTATTCTTCCTCTCAATTATATTCCACAGAGTTGTTCCTTATTAAAAGAAAAAGAAAGAAAAAGGAAGAAAAAATGTTAAGCAAAACTAATCAACCTATTGAAAAAAAGAGTTATGTTTAATGTCCCATTACCATGGTACTCCATCTTTGTAGTGATTTTGTTCTTAGAGGAATAATAAGATTTCAGTAAGAACAGATGTGAAAAGATTCTATTTCAACTATAGATAAGTGACCTGTGTAGATTTATGAAGGTAGAAAAAAGGAGGATGAAATTGGAGCCCAACTGTAATATGAAATGGTGGGAGGTATTAGATTTGTAACCAGAGACTAAATGTTCAAATTTTTGCTCTACATGGTCAAGTTACTTTGTTTCTCTGGAACTCAAGCTCCCTATACTACATTAAATGCTCTGATACTTGTAGCTCTGTTTGCAAAGAAAATAACCTGTATGAAAGAAAATAGTCTAAAATAAAATGGAAAAAGTAAATTGGAACCAAATTGTGGTAGGCCTTGAATGTCAAAATTAAGGACTTACTATTTTATCTGTTAGGCAATGGGAAGTCACTGAAGGAGTCACATGGTCAGATCTCCATATTAGGAAGATCATGTTGGTAGTTGTTGAGAAGGCACATTCAAAGGGGAAGATCCTAAAGGCAAGGAGGGAGTTTAAGAGGCAATTACAATAGTCCAATGGAAAAGAGATGTGAAAGCCCAAATAGGATGGTAACTGTGGGAACTAAGAGGAGAGAATAAATTCTAATGCTACTGGAGTGGCAGAGACGACAGAACTTGTTAACTGATTGAGTGTGGAGTCAAGAAAAGGACATAATGAAAGAGGATTCTAAGCTTTTGAGCCTCGTTGATTAGGGAAATGTTGGTACAATTAATAGAAACTAGGAAAGAGCAGATTAATCAGAGAAGACAATCTGATAATCACCAGAATTTTAGAATTGGAAGAGACCTCACCTTGCTTAATCTATACTTGAAGAAGAATGTCCTCTAAAATATTCCTACCAATTGGTCAGCTCTAACTGTTGCTGAGTCATTTTTAGTCATATCTAACGCATCATCATGACCCCACTTGAAGGTTTTTTTTTTTTTTTTGGCAAAGATATTGAAATGGTTTGCCATTTCCTTTGGTAGCTCATTTTTACAGATGATGAAGTATAGATAAATGGTGAAATTATATGCCCAGGGTCACACAGCTAAAAAGTGTCTGAGACCAAATTTGGACTCACAAGGATGAGCTTTCCTGACTCCTGGCTTGGCCTCTATCCACTGCTTCATTGAATTGCCCAGTTTATTATCTAGTCTCTGCTGAAAGATCTCCAGTGAGAGAGGGCTTCCAATTATTCCTGAAGCATCCCATTCTACTTTTCTACATCTCTAGTTGTTAAGAAGATTCTCTTGATATCAAATTTAAGTTTTCCCCAAATGTAACTTTTGCTCATTGTTCTTAGTTCTGCTCTCTGGAGCCAACTAGAATAAATTAAAGCTCCAAAGTCTTTTCTAATTGCAACTCTGACATTTTTTCCTACTCTGAGATGTTGAAGTAACCAATTCATAATGGCAATATCTAATGAGAAAATTGGAAGGTCTTTAACAGAAGAATGAGAAAGAAAAGGTCCTACAGAAAGAAACCCAGATGGGGAAAGTGGGAGGAACAAAAGAACAGGAACCATTGACAAGTATATCATGGGTCTGGTGGCCCAGGAAAGAAAGTAGGCAACCCTCATTCGAGGCTGGGTGGTGGTAAAGTCAGCCTCATTATGACTAGAACATAGGAAGTGGAGTGATGAAAAAAGTGGACTGGATTAGGAGGAGGGAGGAGATGGTGACCCATGGGTCATGATCATGCAACAACTTAGGCCAAAAAATACTACTGAGGCAAGATTAAAGTATACCAATTGATGCGTGGATCATAATGGTTAAAAGAAAGTTTCCTCTTAGGGAGGAGGCAATACTGCCTTTCTAAGACAAAACCTTATTAGCTTTATGCTAGCCACAGTTCTGGAATAACTCTCTAATGGTCCAATTTCAAATTAGTCAATTTAGTTATTAATTTATTTCTAAATTTAGCACAAACGGTTGATATCTGCAATCATTTACCTTGAAAATTGTGAGTACAGCCTTTCTCTTGGGTAAAAAAGGGAGAACAGAGAAAAGAAAGATCTTAAAATCCCTCCTTGGTTGCTTAAAACAAATATTTTTAAAATGAAAATTTTGTGGGGAAGCAGATCTGACTGGTATAGCCTGTCAGGATGTGGTCATCTCTCATATGACCTCCCAGTTCAAACCACCTGCTGACATATCTCCCTAAGTGTCCTAATAGCACTTCAAAATCCATGTACTTGAAGCTAGATTTTAGGTAAAGGGGGAAAAAGATTTGCTTGCACCTGTCCAAAAATGATAGATTTTGACCCAATTGACAATGACTCATTTGTCTTTGCTTTACAAAGATGGTAGCTAGGAGGCAATGTTGCACTATAGAAAAGATGAGAGATTAGGAATTAAGAGACCTGACTCTCAGTCTCAGCTCCATCACTTATCTAATGTGTGACTCTAGGCAAGTCACATCTTCCCTGGTAGCATCAATTTCTTCATCTGCCAAACTAGGATAAATAATACCTTCCCTGTTCCCCTCACAGTGTGACTGTGAACATCAAATAAAATAAGGTCAGTGAGGGCACTTTGAGAAGTTAAAAGCTGTGGGCATCTAGAATCAATTACCCAACAGAGGAATGGTCCAAGGAAAGGCAAAATAGTTCTCAAAAGAAGCATTGCATACCATTGACAGCCTCATGAAAGAAGGCTCCAAATCACAAACAATAAGAGAAATGAAAATCAAAGCAACTCTGAGGTTTCCTCTTACACCCAGCAAGTAGGCAAAGATGAAAAAAGATGTGAATAAACAATAATGAAGGGATTATGGGGAAACAGGCATATTAATGCATTTTGGTAGAGTTTTAAATTATTACAACCATTCTAAAAAGTAATTTGAAATTATGTGAATAAAAGAATTCAATTATCTATACTCTTGACCTAGAGGTGCCAACACTAGGTATAACCTCAGTGTTTAACATACTAAGCAAAAGAAACACTCCATTTACACAAAAATGTTTATAGCAGCATTTTTTATAGTAGCAAAGAACTGCAAACAAAATAGATGGAATTGATTGAGGAATAGCTAAACAAATTGTAGTACATGAATGTAATTGAATGAGGAGACGGAGGAGAAGAGATTTTTGGATTCATCTTTTTCATCATCATCAATTATTACCACATTCATTTATTTAAAATTTATTTTTAGAAAACCTTTAGGGTTAAAAAGTTAGTCTAATCCTTCATTTTATATTGAATAAATTGAGGCCCAGAGGCATAAATGACTTACCCATAGTCATACACTTAGAAAGTGACCAACTTAGGGCTGTCAGAAGTACTGGGAAAGAGTGCGAAAAGTTTTATTAAGTGCTAACTAGTGCCAGACACTATACTAAGCATTAAGATATCAATAAAAAGTTAAGGCAGTCTCTGATTGGAAGGAGCATCCATTATAATGGCAGAGAGATTAGACATAAAGGAAGGTTTCATATTTATGTTCAATTGAAAACAGATAGGTAAGTTAGGAGATGCTGTAAGAATTGCTCTCGAGGTGTCACTTGGGTTGAGTAGGAAAAAGTATCAGGGCAAATGGGAAAACAACAACTCATTCCCAAGTTCAATAAAGTCTCCCAATAATCAATTAATCCACAAGCACTTATCAAGTACTAACTTTATGCCAAACACGGTGAAAGAGTTGGTGAGGGGGCAACTGGATGGCTCAGTGGATTGAGAGCCAGGTCTAGAGACAGGAGGTTTGAATCTGGCCTCAGACACTTCCTAGCTGTGTGACCCTGAGCAAGTCACTTAACCCCCATTGTCTAGCCCTGTAACAAATAAAAATTAATATAGAAGGATATATATAAAAGATATTAGGGTTTAAAAAATTTTTTAAAAAGAGTTGGTGAGATAGAGGTGAAAATGAAGCATTCCCTACTTTCAAGAAATTTACATTTTATTGGTGGAACAACATATGTATATATGAACACAACATAAGTATATATGAAAAAAGACAAAGCACCAACAACTGAAGGGATCAGGAAAGGCTTCCTTTTTGAGCTAAAATTTGAAAGAAATTAGAGATTCCATGAGACAGTGGTGGAGAGTTCATGACACATATGGGAGACATTCTGTGCAAAGATATTAAAAATGAAAATGGAATGTAAACAATGAAGTATAGCAATAAGGCCACTTTGGCCTGAACTGTAGATAGTCAATATGTAATGAACCTATAAGGTAGACTGGACCCAGGTTCTAAAGGCTTTTAAATGAAAGAGAAGTTTGTATTTGACTTTAGAATTAATAGGGTGGTGAATGAGTATCTGAATTAACATGAAGACTATGTCAGTGGTGAAAAGATGACAGAATCACAGGACATATTCTTTGACCATAGAAGAACTGGAAAATTAATTAATATGTGCGGTAAAGAAGAGTAAGTATTAGAGTACAAATGTGGTTGGTGAACCTGCATGACTGGAAAGATGATAGTTCCCTTGACAGAAGGAAGTTAGCAAGAGAAGTGAGATTGAATTGAACTGGAAAGACCTCCAGGAATAGATGCAGAGTGAAAGGAGGAGAACCAAGAGAACATTGGACACAGAAACTGTTATACTGTGGCACAATCGAATGTAATGGATTTCTTTACTAGCATCAATGCAATGACCCAGGACAATCCAGAGGAATTTATGAGAAAGAACGCTATCCACATCCAGAGAAAGAATTGCGGAAACAGAAATACAGAAGACAAACATATGATGGATCATGTAGTTCGATGGGGATGTGATTGGGGTTTTCATGTTAAAATATCACTACTGCAAATATGAATAACATGAAAATAAGTTTTGGACAATGATACATGTATGGCCCAGTGGAATTGCTTGTCAGCTCTGGGAGGGGGTAGGAAAGGGGGAGGGGAGAATCATGAATCATGTAACCATGGAAAAATATTCTAAATTAAAAAAAAAAGAAAATAGAGAAGTAGGATTGAAAGAAAAAATACATTCTGTTGGACATGATGACTTTGAGAAACCAGTATCTTATCTCGGTAGTAATATCCAAAATATATGTGATGATGTTGAATTAAACAAAGGAGGGAGATTAGGACTGGATATATAGATGTTGGCAACATTCCCATAGAAATGATAATTAAACCCATGCGAGATAATGAGGTCACCAAGAAAGAATATGTAGAAAGAATAAGAGGACCCAGGACAGAAATTTGGGGTATACATATAGTTAGTAAGTTTGGCATATTTGATGAATTAGTAAAGAAAACTGTGAAAGTTAGGTCATAGAAAAAAGAGATGTCTTAAAAATCTAAAGAGACCAGAGTATCCAGGAGGAGAGGGTGATCAATAGTTTAAAATGCTTCAGCAAGGTCAAGAAGGGTGAGGATTGTGAAAAGGCCATTAGATTTGGCAGTTAAGAGATCTTGGCCTTTTTTAGAGAGAGCAATTTTGTTGAATGATGAGGTGGGAAGTTAGACTGAAAATAAGATGAGAAGTGACTTAGAAGAGAGGAATTTAAGACAAGTGTACACAGCTTTTGCTAGAAAAACAACACTGATATAATACTGCCTCTTCCTGGAAAACAGCTACCCATTTCTGACATTCATCAAACTCTATATGGTCAGCTATCCTGCCAATTAAATAAACAAACAAAAAATACACAAGAGATGGGTCTTGGAAGGAGAAGAGAGGGGATCAAGGAGGGGGGAGATGATTTCATCTCTAAAATGGATATAATTGCTTCCAACAGCTGCTGCTCAAGATCAATGGTGGCTTTTGCCAGTTTTCAGAGAAGAGATGCTGGGAGATTTGTACGTGATTGGAACAAAGCTTTCCCAGTTATTAGTCTGAACTAGAGACAATCCTTTCTCATCTAGGGAAATGACTGCCATAACTTACCCATGGGAGAAAACCAAGGAAACTGCCAGAGAAAATGTGATGTCTTCTTTTCAGGGATTTTAAAGAAGAGAAATGTAAACTAAAAATAACATCAGAATAGGAGTTAGGATGGTTTGAGGACCACTCAGCACCTATTTCATCCTATGATTTTGGTCAAATCATTTAACATTTTGGACCTCAGTTTTCTGATCTGTAAAAGGTGAAGAGAGAATTAGAAAAGCAGATTTGGAGTCTATATGAGGAAAAATTTCCTTTCATACTTGCAGTGTGTGTGTGTGTGTGTGTGTGTGTGTGTGTGTGTGTGTGTGTATGTGTTTTGTAGGGAAGATTCCTTATCAGATCCTTTATTTGAGGCCAATATTGGTCATCACAAATTTGAAGCATTCAATTTTGATTAGTCTGTGCTTGTTTTCTTCAATTGTCATTACCATAATCACTCTGTATGTTGTTTGTCTGTTTCTGTTATAATTTGCATCAGCCCATATTAGTCTAAGAATCTTACATTTTCTTAGAATTTAGGAGAAAGACAGAGTTCAATAATCCATGAGACAAATCAGGTAGACTATATTAGATGAACTCAGAAAATGCTATTTTCCATAATGGTTTAAGTATGAGAGTGCTGACTTCTTCCCTGAATGTCCTTCTTTGAGAAGAGAGAAAGATAGTCTCAGAGTCATACTCATTCACTTTGTCCATTATCATTTCTCAGATTAGTTCAGGCTAATTTTCCTGCAATTGTGGAAAAAAATATTGAACTTAGTGTGAGAGAACTGGTGTTTTCAATCATTTATTAACTATGTAATCCTGGGGTAAATCACTTTACTTAATCGACAAAGTGAGAATGAAAATATTTATATTTCTTTCCACCTGGAGCCATTTTGAGAAATAAATAAGATAACATATGGAAAAAGAAAATCAACAAGATTTGGAATCAGTTGACCTGGATTTGTTTTGAATCCTGGTTATGTCACTGTGAACATAGTTAAATCACTGACCATATCTTGGTGTCAGTTTTCTCACTTGTGAAATGAAGAATTGTTAGTTGATTTCTGAGGTCACTTCCAGAAGTAAATTGATAATCCTCTGAAACTCTGATTCTTTGTAAAATAGTTTGTAAATATGAATTGCCATGGAAGCCTTACCTAATATTTTTAACTATGATTACCATTATTTCAATACATAATAGATGTTATTTAAAGTATAGTAAGATTTAAAAAGCTGTTTAAATGTGCATTTGAGCCAAGTGACAATTCTTTAACATAGCACAAAACCCCTATGTTTTTATCTCAATTTTAAACATGAAAAAACTGAGTCTGTGTGGTTCAGTGACTTGCCTAAAACCTCATAACTCAGTGTATCAGAGGTAAGAATTTAATCCATGTATTCTTGACTCCAAATGGACATTCTATCCGCTGTGCCTTGCTATCTCATTTTCATCACTTTCAATATTATTATTGTGGTGTCTCTACTAATGTGCTACTTAAATGCTTCATCATGATGTGGGGGTGACTGAATTCTTCAAGGATATACCATTAAAAGAACTCAAACCCTGGAAAATTTTATCAAACCTTAAAAACCCTTTGAGTTTATTAGTCACACATACATATGTCTGAACAGTTCCTTCAGTAGAACAATGATCTAGAGCCAAAATTTACTAGAAGGAAGAGTATAACCTTGTTTTGGGGATGCTGTGCAGAGCTTTTTAACATTCCAATCTGCTCTCTGACATAAAAACCCATCTTTTCAACTCTAACACTGTCTCTATGATATTGTATTATGAGAGCAACCAGCATTCTGCTAGTAGGATAGGAAGCTAGCCCTTCTGGATATAGGCACCTAGAGCAAAGTCCTATACATTACATGCCATACCATATCACAACTTGGAAAATCATAATATTCAAAGTACAAGAATTATAGAAGAGCAAAACAGCAATGGAGAGTCTGTAGATTGGCATTAGAACACAGCACATTACAGTGGTCACATGCTTGAAAGAAATAGCATAAAATATATCAAAGTAATGTTCTAGAAAAATGATTCATATTAGTTATATAGTGAGAGTAAAGAGTGGAAAGATGGCAACTCAGATGTTGCATTGTTAGCTGCAATAGAGTTAAAATAATAATAATAAACCCTGGAACGTAAGAAAGTCTGCAGAATGTTTATGTATGTATATATATATATATATATTCTATGGAAAATTACGGAATAAAATGGACATGACTCACTCCAGGTGATAAATTTTGGATTGATTATGATGGATTATAATCTGCACCAAAATCCTTCAAAATAAATATTTCCTCCTCCTCGCCTCCTCTTCTTCTCTGCTCTTCCTCTTCTTCCTCCCCTTTCACCCTCTCCTTGTCAGAATTCCCTCTATTGAGTGTTGTAATAACTCAATCAGGCTGTTTGCTTTCTATAAAGGGCTAAAACTGATGAGAAGACATACCAGCTGAACTGACCTAAGTTATTCTTTCCACCCATCTCTCTCTCTGTCTGTGTGTGTATGTATCTCCCTCCCTCTCTCTGTCTCTAAGTTTCTGTATGCTCTACCTATCCCTCGATCTCTGTTTCCATCTCTCTCCCTACTCCCAGGTATGGCAGTTATTCTAGATGACCACATAGGGCTAGGGGCTTTCTTAGGGTGTCAAATATCTGCTCTCCAACCCTGAGGAAATTTCCCATTAACAATAGGGTAGGATGAAAGAGCTATATAGTTATAAGACATGACTGGCCAGCAAATGTCACTTTCATTTCACAAGGAATCTTACATATAAGGTCATTTTACTGATAAAGACATGAATGTACAGGAACTTAGAATTGAGCAGTCTCTGAGGAGAACCATTTTCAACTCTTCAGAAGTATTGCTAAATGGGCTTTATTCAGGGATAATTGAGTCCAAATGTAACAATGTGGTGTCAGAAAGGACTCTATAGTAGGAAACAAGAGGCTTGTATTCTTTTCCTAATTCTTCCACTATCAGTGCATGACTTTGGTCAAGGACCTTGCCCATTTGGGACAGAGCTAGAAATGGCATGTGATGAGTAGGGCTATGCTCTAGGTGCCTATATCCAGAAAGACTAGCTTTCTTTCCCACTAGCAGAGGGCTGTTTGGTTATTGTCCCTGAAAAGGAGGAAGAAAGGAAGAAAAGAGAGAAGGAAGGAGGAAGAAGCAAAGAGGGATGTTAAAAATAGAGGGAAGGAAGGAAGATTCCAGCAAGAGGGCTATGCTCCCAGCCTAAAATGGAAGTCTAACTTGTCCACGAGTCCTTATGTCCATTCCTTTGAATTTAGGCTGTCATAAACAAAGAGAAAGAATAAAGCAAGAAGGGATATTAATTGAAATGAAAAATCATTTTCAGAAATTTAAAATACTGGCATTGCCATTTCATATTCTGCCCCCCCAAAATGATTTTTTAATCTAGCCTCTAATTTGTAGAAATGGCCCTTCTCTGTCTAGCAAGGTCACAGAAGGTAGCGAAGTCAAGAGCTATAACCTGCTCTTCTTTGTTTGCTTATAGATCAGGCTGAAAGCCAGACTGTTTATCTGAAAGGATAAAATAAATACGGGAAAGGATTCAATTGAGAAAACCAGAGGAGTTCTTGCTGAATATCCCCCATACTCCTGTAGTTCCTTAAAAGCAGATCTCTCTCTATTTGGGTTATAAGCTACTGTAGGGCCTTCAGGCTATAAACCTCCTTTTTCTCTCTCCTAAATCCAAAGAGTTCCCCAATATGGCTGCTCATATTCTCTGTAAGCAATATAGCTTAAATCCTATAAAGTCTAGGCCTGAACTGCATCACGTCCTCTGACTCTATGTCAAGGTGAGAAGCTCTTCTTTGTTATTTTCTCTCTATCGGCTTTAAGTCTTGATGAAGTTTAAGATGCCTACAAATGATCAGATTTCCTCTTGAACTGAGTCCTGTGGTGGCATTCTAGACACGTTTTTAAAGATATAAATTCATAAAGATATAGATCTTTTGACTGAAGCAAGACTCTTGAATTACAACCACCCTACTTTACGTAGGTATTACAAATTTTACCATCCTTTACAAATAAGGAAAGAAAGACTCAGAGATGGTATAATTTATTCCATATGTCCAAACATCATCTTCCTTACCAAATCCTCATCTCAAAGCAACAAAAGTCCTGTTCAGGCTAACATTGATTTACAATCACCTAGGTTTACAACCTTAGTCAGGTCTCTTCCCTCTCTCTCACCCCTCCACAAGTAAAAATTATTTACAAAGTTTTGTCTATTTCATTGTCTATTATGTATGTCTCTCTCTCCACCACTTTCATTGAGGCCTTCATCACCCTTTTGCTTGGAATTTTGTATTAACCTCAAAATTGCCTTTCTTGCCCCTAAACTCTCTCTCATCTAATCCATCCTAAAGTTTAGTGTTCTGCTGTTATAATAATCTTTCTAAGGAATTTCACTGAGATTAGAAGCCAGACATTGCCAAGGGTGGAGGAGTAAATGGGAGAAAGGAAAAAGAGGCAACCAGCATAGACAGTTTTTTCCAAGTGTTTGACTGTGAAAAGAGAGGGGTAGCTTGAAGGTGATAGGGTCAAATAAAAGTTTTGTTCTTCAAGACTGGGAAGACCTTGAAATATTTCTAGGCAGCCAAAAAGGAGTCAATAGATAGGAAGGTGTGAAAGATCAAAAAAAGACTGAGAATGGTAAAAATATCTATCCTCTTTTTTCTTATTTGATCATTTAATTTTTTTTAATTTTTAATATTTAAAATATTTTTCCATGTTTACATATTTCACTTTCTTTCCCTCCCTCCTCCTGTATCAAATAAGTACTTCCACTGGATTATACAAATGTTGTCACTCATACATATTTCTATATTATTCATTTTTGCAATAAAGCAATCTTTTAAAGCCAAAACCCCAAATCATATATATCCATATAAATAGAGAAGTAATTTGTTTTTCTTCTGTGTTTCTACTCCCACTGTTTTTACTATCAGTGTGGATAGCTTTCTTTCTCATAAGTCCCTTGGGATTATCTTGTATTAGCAAAGTCCATTAAATTGTATTGTTCCACAATGTTTCACTTTCTGTGTATAATGTTCTCTTGGTTCTGCTCATTTCACTCTGCATCAGTTCTTGGAGGTCTTTCCAGTTCATATGGAATTCCTCCAGTTCATCATTGCTTATAGGACAATAGTATTCTATCACCATCATATACCACAATTTATATAGCCATTCCCCAATCAAGGGACATCCCCTCATTTTCCAGTTTTTTGTCACCACAGAGAGGTTGGCTATGAATATTTTTATACAAACATTTTTCCTTTTTAGGTTGCAAACCTAGTAGTGATATTGCTGAATCAAAGAATTGGACATAGTTCTAAATTGCCTACCAGAATAGTTGGATCAATTCACAACTCCACCACAATTCCACTTCCCAATTTTGCTGTAATCCCTCCAGCATTTATTATTATTTATCCTCTTTATATAGATGAAAGTCCTGAAATTCAACTGAGTGAAATGCTTTGCCTTAGGTTGGGATAGAATAGGGACTAGTCAAGAATTTTATTAATATATGGGACTTTTCTACCAATGCAAGTCGGCATCTTTTCTGCAACTTACAGTTTTAGAGTTGTCTAGACCACCAAGAAGCTGTGATTTGTCCAAAATAAAAAAAAAGTCAATATATGTCATCAGAGGCAGAACTAGCAAAAGAACTGAAATCTGTCCCTAATACAGGAATCCAAATAAAGAATGCCTTCCATTAAATTGTGCTGCCACTCTATGCTAAGGTTTAGATGGGATCCTGTGGACTATAGGAAGGCCTGCAAATGGCAACAGAGTGAATTTATTTTCTCTCTTTTGCTGTGGGACATAAATCTCTTTACCCCATTTTATTAGCATCTCAGGAGCCCTGAAGATTAATGAATAATTCATTTCATACCCCCACCCCAACTGTACTCTGAATTTTTCCATCATGACTCAAGCCAGATATCTTCTTTCTCACTCCTCCATTTTTTTTTTTTTGGTATATTATATTCCTCTATTAGACTGTAAGCTCCTTGAGGGTAGGAGTTGTCTTCCTTTTCCATAATTGTATCCCCAGAGCTTAGACTGATGCCTGGTTATGATAAGCACTTAATAAATGTTTAATAGTCAATTAACATTCATTAAGTGCCTACTGCCTTGCCTTGATTAAAGCCACAGCACTAAGACTAGAATCCAAGTCTCCTGAGGCTCAGTCACCACTCCTTTAGAATCCCATTCTACCAGTTTGAGACCTCCATGTTGGCCCATCCCAGGTGCAATCAGTAATCCAGTTGTCTGGACACACTGAGAAGCTTCCCATTTCTAGAGAAACATCTTTGCAACTTAACAGGAAATCAGTAGAGTTGATAGACAGTTGTTTAATGAAATTACTCTCTGCCTAGATCATGTTGAGCATGACACTTTGGGGCACATTGGTACTGAAGGATGCTTTAGCCAGGGATTAGGTAACACCTTTGATTTCATTATCACAATGTCTCGTATTACTTAGAGATGACACTATAAAACTACAGAGTTCAAACATCCCTATGCCAAAAGGGAAAGTGATTCAGACAGATATTCCAAGTTATTTTTTTCAGAAAAAGTTAAAATGCCTTTTTTAAAAAGGAGGGAAAAAAAGAAAAGAGTGAAGTTGTTCAAACCCACTGAGCTGCTTCTGGTAGACAAGTCCTCTGGGTTGTAAGGGGGAAAAGGGACTTTATGGGTTCAATATATTAAAAGGTGGTCACCAGGGGAAATTTCCCCAATTAAGGAATAATCTCAAGTCAAAGTGATTTTTATGTTGATTAAAATAATTCCGAGGGGGAAAAATGCCCCTGTATACCAGAAATTGGCAGGGACTTTTAGCAAAAATACCAATAGTTGGATAATCTCAGAGAAGATATCTGGGGAAGACCACAGACCTCTCCACTGCCCACCTCTAAGTGTAAAACTTTCCAACACTGCAAGAAGGGATCACTTATATGGTCTGCCCTGCCAAAAAGCCTTTGTGCATCATGACCCTGTGAATAGGGAGGCAAGAGAGTTAAGCTGTGAGAATAAATAGACTGAATATGCAGTCTACAATTTTAATAAGGGCACTGACTGAAGATAGCTTATTAGTGTGAGGTCATCTGAAGATAGCTTACAAAATCAGAGCAAACCCAGGCTTATGGAATACTGTTTCCTAAACAAAAAACCTGTTTCCTAAACTGGCCCTCTCCATTCTGGATAGAGGAGAGAGAATAAGAGAACCCTATGAGATCTTTTCATGGTACAGCATTACAATTCTTGGCAGTCTAGGTACCTAAGCAGTGTTCCCCATTTCTCCCTACTTATGTTCTCCTGGGCAGAGGTTTTAAGCATTGATCTGGGTTAAAAGCTGCCAGAGGTCTTTGGCACCAAAAGATTTGGTGATTATAAGCCAGGTCATAAGATGGCTAGGTTATATAAGTGAATAGGGTGATACATTTTAAGACAGAAAAGCTTGGATTCAAAATCAATAGCAGACATTAACTAGCTTTATGATTTTGGACAAATTAGCTTCTCTTACCCTGATTATCCTCATCTGTCAAATGAAGATAATATAAATGCTAGCTATTTTTATTATAAGGTCAGCAGTTCCTGACATTGACTTCATCTCCTTATCACCTGTAGTAATTTTCATTGAACTAGCAGGCAGTTTGTCTTCCCTGACTCTTAGATTGTTACAAGAAGCATCCTATGGTTTTAAATTTCTTTTTTAAAATTTCTTTTTAATTTTCTTTTTACTTTTTCTTTTTTTAGTCTTAACATCTTTTGTTTGATTAATTAATTTAGAAAATTTTGCCATGGTTACACGATTCATGTTCATTCCCTCCCCTCTTCCCACCCACCTCCTATAGCCAATGCTCAGTTCCACAGGGTTTTACATGTCTCATTGATCAAGACCTATTTCCATATTATTAATATTTTCATTAAGGTGATCATTTAGAATCTACATCCTCAATCATAAGAAGCATGGAAACAAAGACATGGGACATCCTATTTGGTTTCATATGACTCCTAGTTCTGGCTTTCATAAGTGTTGAGAGGGCTTATAACTCTCTCCTTGCTATGCTTAGTTACAGCATTATGGATTTTGAGCAAAACGGGATGTCGGAGGCTATCTAGTCAAATTCCCTCATTTTACAAATAAGTAACTGAGGTCCAGGGAGATTGTGACTTATCTGAGGTAATTAAGCATCAGAAGTTTGTTTTGAGCCTAGATCTTCTGATTCCAGAAATTGTGATCTTACTACCATATGACATAGAGTCTCCTAGCACTGAAAGGCAAGGATTTCTCTGTGGAACTTTCTCATTACCTGTGGTCCTGTCACCCTGGAATATCTTTCCATTATGCTAGACCCCTTTTCCCTTTAGTATCTCCCAGAATTTCCATTTTGGGATACAAAGATGATCTCCTTTATTCTTCCAATTCTGCTTCTGACTTTCTGAACTTTGCCGCCTTGTTCCCCATGGGAATTTCTTTCCCCATTTCCTCCCTGACACCCAGCTTTTCAGTTCTTTTTATGTATTGTCTTCCTCCACTGAAATGCATGCTTCCTGAAGATGTGGACCCACTTCCTTTTTTTTAAACATTTATTAATATTCATTTTTAACATGGTTACATGGTTCATGCTCCCACTTTCCCCTTCACCCCACCTGTCCCCCCACCCATGGCCAATGCACATTTCCACTGGTTTTATCATGTGTCATTGATCAAGACCTATTTCCAAATTGTTGATAGTTGCATTGGTGTGATGGTTTCTAGACTACATCCCCAATCAGGTGCACCCTAACCGATGCGTTCAAGCAGTTGTTTTTCTTATATATTTCCTCTCCTGAAGTCCTTCCTCTGA